>NW_010387677.1:0-21425 GCF_000710305.1 Buceros rhinoceros silvestris
GTGGGCCCAGGAGAGGAGGCCAGGCTGTGCTTCCAGAGCCAGCAAATCCGGGGAAAATTAAAGCCTAGGAGCGAAAGGTGCCTCGGGGCAGCTTCACCCGCGCTCTGCCCACCGTGGCTGTCAGCTCTTGGCAGAGCTGGGCCTTCCCTGCCCCGCCACCTGCCCGGGGGAATTGGAAGGGGAGGGGGCACCAGGTGCCTCGGGGCAGCTTCACCCGCGCTCTGCCCACCGTGGCTGTCAGCTCTTGGCAGAGCTGGGCCTTCCCTGTCCCGCCACCTGCCTGGGGGAATTGGAAGGGTAGGTGTCCCCTGGTTCTTCCTTCAGCTGCCTGGTTACCTCTGTAATCGCAGAGGAGTTTTTGGAGGAGGAGGAGGGAGGAGGCAGGCCCTGGTCTGCAGCAGGTTGGTGAGGACCGGAGGGGTCCCAGAACACGGCAGTTATCGCCGAGGTTCTTCCCTTTATTTACCTAAAGGAAAGGATGATTTTTCACGTGACCGAGCGGATCTCCCGTGGGAGACAAAACATGCTCAGTAAAATGGAAGGTTGGCGGGTGGCTTCATCGCCGGGGAACGCTCACCCACAGGGACAGCCCTCCGGCTGATGTGAGCAGATGGCCTTGCACTGCCCTCGCGTGCTGATTTACACCAGCTGCTGGCTTGGCCTGGCCTGCTGATGGTCCTGGAGGTGGATGTGCTTCGTGCTGCTGCCCCTGCCTAACCGCCCCAGTAAGGGCAGCGCTGATGAGTTTATTTATCACGAGCACTAATGCCAGTAAGGGTATCAGGAAAAAAAAGAATCTATCCCCTTGTTCAGTGTTGGCATTTTCTGGGTTTTAGCTCTGAAATGTTGTCAATTCCTGAATAATCACTGCCCATTACCTTATGTCCGTCACCTTTTCATTTTTAGCGCGAGCAAAGCACTCCCTGTGCACTGGGAGTGTTGCCGTGAAGGACATTGCCTGGAGTTCCCCGGAATGGCGTTGATGTGCATACAAGAGGATGCAACACTTCATGTTAGAGGTACAGACGCATGCATACAGCACGGTGTTGGTATAACTACCCACAGAAATGTTAATATTGATTTTAGAGAGCAGCGTGTGCATGCACAGGTTCGAGCCATGTTTCCCTTGGGCCTTCGGGGATTGGCTTCCAGAACCGATGTAGAAATCTCCTTTTACACCAAGTTTTAGCCTTTCTAACCAGACAGAGGGCTTCCCAGCGTGCTCCATAGGAATGTTTCCCAGCTGCTTCTGTGAGTGACTCACTTGCTGGTGTTCCCTACGAGATAATACGGATTTTTACCCGCCCAGCCCATTTGTTTTTTTACCCATGTAATAAAATATGACACTAGAGGGCGGCCTGTTAATGTAATTCAATAATGAAGTTGCAGCGGCTGCACATGGAGAAGCAGCACAGATCCCCAATTCGTGCCGGGGCCGGGGCTGGAAGTTGGGAATGGTGCCTTTCCCCACTCTGAGACACCCACCACTGCCCCAAGATGCAGGGAGTATCCAGTGTGTAATACCAGCACCCCAAATAATAAATATTCCTAAGAAATGTGAGTTGCCAGCAGTACTGTGAGCAGCCCCGCATTGAGCACTCAGTCCGGAGGGGAGGAGGAGGTGGCCAGAGCCATCCTGTCCATTCCCTGATGCCAAACCTTCACCCTGCCCCAAACCACTCTGCACCTACTTTTACAACTCAATTCTTAGCAGCCTGCGCTGCAGCTGAGTGAATACAGTCCCCACTGACGGCTCGTGAGCAGCCTTCCTGTGACGGAGGAGGACTCTTACGTTCCAGAGACAGGTTTCCTTGAGTCAAACGAGGTTAAAAGCTGCACTCAATTTAATTAATTAAAGAGCACGAGTATTTTTAGAACGCCAGACGCTGCACGCATCAGAAATACCAGGTATTACCTAAGCACACGGTGCTGTCGTTATTGATACTGCCTGGAAGCGAGGATTTCCTTGTGGTAATACCTTTTCTCCCCAGATTTAAAATCTGCTTGTCAAACGTGAGCCAACAGGCAAAAGTGACGTCAGACAGCCTGAGATAAGACCAAGGACATGGGTCACAGTGCCGCGCGTGCTGGCAGGGGCCGGTGATGCTGCAGGATGTTGTACCACAGGTGGGCTCTCAGTGCCCGCTATCAAAGGCGATTCAGCATGTTCACCGCGAAACGAGATAATGTTTGAGGCTGAACTTCAGTGAGACTTTTTTATGGTCTGGAGCAGAAATGGGCCTGAAGTTACAGATGGAAAGAACTTAAATTAGTGGCCGCTTTTCTGAAAACTGATGTTCCTTAGCGTTTAGCAATAACATGTCCTCAGTTTTTGCTAAATTGCAAACGAGCAATTAATTTTTCAGCACTTGTGCAGAATACTTTAAAAATGGAAACATGAAAGTCTTCTATTAAAATGAAGTCGATAGTATGCACCTGCCACTAATGTACTGTACACTGTGTCTTCCACTCATTATAGTGATGATTTGGGTTGAGATCAAGAGTCATATAGTGAAAATCACTTCAACACGTGCCTGTTCATATGCATAAACTCCTGTGTACCAGATGGCAAAATATAATGACATCTTAAACAGCTAATTGCATAAACCTTGTAATGCAGATAATTGCCGAACCAAAGTATGAGTTAATAATTTCCCACTGTATTGCCTGGCTTGACACTAATTCTAAAGGAAAGTTGTGACAATTCTCACACACTAAAGTTCACCAAGCGGTAATTAAAACTAGCACTTAAAATCATTCGACTTTCAAACCCTTAATTACAATTCAGTGGAATCACTTTGTAGAAATCTAACATTTCTAGATAGTTACATGATAGTTGATATTTCATCATCGGCCCTTTCATGGTGTTCTCCCAAAGCAAGCTTCAGGAAGCATGAGGCTCTCCCAGGAAGCCTAAGGATGTGATGGTTTCTGTACCAGTGGTCACTGGGAAACACTTGGAAAACAGCGGCTGGGATGAGGAGTGAACGTACTGGAGTTTTTATCACAGGTTACGCTTAAAGCAGCCTGACAAGTCCTCATTTTTAATCACCTGATGATATGTAAGTGTAAATAAGCAGCAAGGTGCTACAGTGAAACAAATCCGCTCTCAAAGAGTGGGTTTAAGGTTTGATAACACCTGTACTGACCTCAAGGACAGGCCTCTAATGCACCGTGAACTGTTGCTGTGTATTGGAAGGGCTGCTGTGGGCTCGAAACGATGAAGAATAGGAACATAATTAATGATGGTAATACAGGTTTAGGAGAAATAAGACTTACCAGACAAATGCAATTTCTTTCTTTGATGAGGCGCAGCAAATAATATGATGAAGGTAAAGAGTGAATGATAGCGGTCAATGAAGAGATGTGATGTTCATTTTTTATGGAGATGAGAATTAACACTGTGTGATATTCTGAACAGAAAACATTAGAAATAGCAACAGAGCATGCACTAATTAGATTAGGAATTGGCTAACAGCCTGTTAAAAAGTAGCTATGAATCAGGAAGCGCTATCAAACGGGAGAGTTTTACCAGGATCAGCATCAGGTCAGATGCTAGTCAATGTTTTCTTCAACGATTTGGATGTAAACACTGTAAATTCACAGCTGATGAGTGTGAGGGTGACAGGAACGCTGGTGGAGTGACAGACAATGATGAGAATGACACTCCAAGTGATCTCAGTTGCTTGATGAGCTGAGCCCATTCAAACACAATTGGTTTTAATACAGACAATGTAAGATTATGCAGTTTCTGGTGCTGGCACTTCTAGAAGATTGTTGGGATACTGGAGAGGGTGTAGAAAAGAGCCACAAGGAGGATTTCAGGGCTGAAGAAAGTGCTTACTGGTGAAAGACTGAAAGCACTCAATCTGCCTCGCTTACTGGAAGGAAGGCTGAGACGTGACATGAGTATAATGTGTGAGTATTTAAGTGTCTGTGAGATTTGTCTGGAAGTATCCACTGGATACCGACGACATTTTTAAGCTTTCAGAGAAAAAAGGATAACTGCAACTCAAAGTCAAACTCAAGTGAGAATTTAGGCGCTTTTAATAGCAGGAGTGGCTGAAATCTAACTTCCAAGGCACAAAGTGGACACTGTCTTTTTTTTTTTTTCTGGATATTTTCGAAGCAAGACCAGGAGACCTGCTGTAGCCAAAACCCAAGTCAATGCATTTACTCTAGGGGCAACGGCACACTGTGAGCTGTAATATATCAAAGGCTTTCTCTAGCCTTCAACACTGGGAGTCGATATACATCAGCAGAGACATTTCATAAGTGTTTGGGAGCTGGAACGTACACCTGCACAAAGGAATAATCAAGTAGTAACAAGTCTAACACATTTCATGGGCTCTCCAGACCCAGGCCAGGTGTGCAGATATCACACATTCCTACATCTCTAATAACGTATCATTTTAAAAGACGCAGACAGAGTTTATGTGCTGATGGAGCTACACAAAACCACCAAAAGGCAACCCCCTGCCTGTAGGTGTGTCACCCCTTGCCTAAGTCCTGGCACAAAAGAGCTGATTCCTCAGAGCTCTGTGCCTCTGCTCTCTGGACCCCGGCTCCGGGTGTCTTCTACCTGGAAGTCTGTTTATTCACAGTGTGAATCAGACAGTCCTGTGTCAGAGCGGGCCGCAGGCAGAATATTAAGCTGAAACGTCGCCCCAAGCCTCTTTTTCCTAAGCAGTCCTGCCTTGACAATTGATTGTGCAGGAAATGCTGACAGACACTTGTCCTGCTGCTCACCCGGCTTCCTGCCTCCTGGGACGTACCTACCCACCACAGCACTTCCCACACGTGTGTACATGCTCTTTGCTTCCTGCAAACCTGTTCCTATCTCACCCCTCCAAAAAGTTCAACAACTGTCAAAACCAGGAGTGAACAGAAACCGTTTCAAGACACTATGATACCACCCTGTGGTGCCTCCCACTACAGCTCAGGGTCACAGAAGGAAGAGAGAGCAGAGGCCTCACCCCATTGCCTTCTGCTCTAGCATGTTCTTGGGGGGCTCCCATATAAGTTCAGCCCACCCTAATGACCTGCTAGCCCCTGATGAAAGCTGGGAGCTAAACTCTGTAAAAGCAAATAGAATTGTAGAATCACAGAATCGTTTTGCTTGGAAGAGACCTTTAAGCTCATCGAGTCCAACCATTCACCCTGCACTGCCAGGGTCCCTAAACCATGTCCTTCAGCACCACATCGACATGTCTTTTAAATCCCTCCAGGGATGGGGACTCCACTGCTGCCCTGATTTGGGGGAAAAACTTTTCCTCACATCCAATCTAAACCTCTCCTGTGCAACTTGACGCCATTTCCTCTCATCCTGTCACTTGTTCCTGGGGAGAAGAGACCGACCCCCACCTCACTCCAGCCTCCTGTCAGGTAGTTGTGGAGAGCCGAGAAGGTTTTATTTGAGCTTCCCTTTCTCCAGGCTAACCCCCGCCCAGGTCCCTCAGCTGCTCCTTGCGCATTGTGCTCCAGACCCTGCCCCAGCTCTGTTGCCCTTCTCTGGACACACTCCAGCATAGACTGATTCTGTGCACGAGGTCAAAGCAAAGAGCTGGCACCATCTTTTCTGCCTTGAACATATTTATTAGCCCATGAAACGTAATTACAAGGTGTATGTGTTGTTACTAATTTCACAGGTGGGTGTAACCAGATCCAATAAGAAATATTTTCATGCTCAGGTCTCCCCTATGGTCTTGTCCATACAGCACACGTGATAACTCAGTAACAAGCCAAAGTAAAAAAGACACTGAGTGACATTATTAATTGATAAATGCCAAAAGTTTGGGGGAGATTGAAATAGTCAGCGATGGCAAAGCCTGGACAGCTCGATAGTCTCAGGGACTGGGGCTGAGGTCAATCCAGTGATGACCTGCCTTTTGGGCTTGCAGTGATGCTGGTAATCAACTCTAAGCAGGAAACTGTCCCACTGATTGACTCAGCAGATTAAAATGAAACACGAGCTGAAATGATTTGCTGGGAAGGATGTAACCTGAGGATCTTCTGTATCTTTAGAATAACGGATAGATCCAGGACGTGGTGGTATGACGTGAAGGTGGCTTATTTCTCAATCCATGAGCATAAATTGGTCTTCCTCTTCTCTTTCGACAGGAAGAAGTCTGACGGGGGCAGGTTTCTTCATGAAGTAGAAATCTAGAAAACGAGACAAAATATGTTGTCATATCTCTTTACTGCTGTTTGCAACATTATTTTCTGCTTAGGATTTCTATATACTTACGATATCGATACACATGTGGAGTAAAACCAATTTCTGATCATGGATTTTATCAAACCAGAATTCAGTTTGGAAAACATAGTGTGTACTTTAAGTTATAACAACAAACACTTGAATCTATTGCCATCATCCTTCTTCTAACCAGCATTCAGGAACATTCAAATAGTGCCAGTGTAAAAATACTCACTAAACATGAATGTAACTTAGGAGTTCTCCTACCTGGCTGCGGTCGTCTGGTACTCTTCAGAGGAGAAGCCATCTTCCCATCTTCTCTCCTTCTTCAGGAGGTTTTCAGCAAAGGGTCAGCCACCACATTTTAGCTTCTCCTAAAACTGGCAGAGGAGGTATTTCTCTGTTCTCTGTGGAGCCATTACCCTCTACCACTAGCCTGACAAAACAGCCTTAGGAAATATAGTGTCATCTGGGAAGGGGAATCAGCTCCCAGCACTGGGGAAGATCACTGCAGATTTATCACTTCTCTGGATGAACACCTGGCCACTGATTTTCTTTATCTTGCCGAATTTGCCTTTGATTCCTAAGTCCCTAAGGCACTTAGAAATCAGAAAATAGTTCAGTCTGTACAAAAAAAGAACTGCGCCCCTCTTCTTAGCGTTGGTTCTCTCACCATTCTTTCACACCGGCTATCGCCGGCTGTGATTACTTGCAGATGTCGGCTGGAACATGGTGTCTTTTGTCTTCTCAAGTGCTTTGGCCAGCAGGGACCCAACAAGCTCCATTAAGAGGCTGGCTGTTGGTATAGATGACTACTGGAAAAGGACATTGTGTAAGATAAGAGCTTTCATTGTCAGGCATAGGGGTTGTTTCACCTCAGGATGTTCCAGAGCAGTGCTGCTGGAAGAGTTTGGACCTGGGTCTGAAGCCCGTGAGACGTACATAGACACACAGCATCCTACACTAACTTGCAGTTCAGGAGGTTAAATTTCACTGTGGGCACCAGAACAAGGCAAGAGAACCGGTGGTCTTGATCAGTTAGACCTGATTTGTACCTGTTGTTTACTTATTGTCCGCTCCGTATCCCACCAGTTTAGGTTCTTAATGTGGGTGCTTGTCACTGACTTAAAACCCTTCAGCAGTGAGTGCTGTCTGCTCTGTTAATTGGTGATTTCATTGTTCATTACATCTATTTACGTGTAGCTGTCAGGAGAGGTTTTGTTGTTCCAGCTAGGTAAGAACAGCCGTGTAAGAACACATCGTGATGGGGTCTGAACTAGGCAGTGGCATCAGGGCAAATCCTGGCGATTGCCCGCAGAAGGAGAACAAGTTCTGCAGAGATTTTTGTTGTCCATCAGCATGGCCGCTGGAGGCTTTTCAGGTAGCAGGAAACCATTCTCCGGGAGTTTGTGTAAGGCTTTGACATTTATAGGGGGGGCTGTTGGTGTTGCGTAACCTCAGGAGCATCATTATCACTGACCTATTGCAGAGCTGCCTCCGTTTCACGTACCATGATCGGCAGCAGAGCAATACTATCAGTGCTTTTCTTAACTCAGGTCTTGTCAGTGACATCTTTCACTGCATCTGTTATTTCTGCCCGGAATGTAGAGTAGTAGGAAGACAAAGAGGCCCTAAACACTAGAGAGCTCAGAGTTTTGAGCCATTTTTGTAAATTTTGGCCGGGGTTAATTTCTAAAAGCTAATTCTCGTTTGCTATTTAGTTCAAGGATAGATTCTAATCCTGGCTTTATTTTGTTGTTTCATGTTTAACTTCCATTATTTATCAATTTCTTGACATTATTCAGTTTAGTCACAGCATTCTATAAGGCTTCTCCACTAGATTATTTTATCTTGGTGAGTGAAGTGATCTCTGTATAGTCCAACACTGCTTTGTGCAGCTCCATCGGGGCTAGTCACACATCCATGCGTGCATGCAGTTCCCATGCTCAAGATATGAGCATGGACATGAGAACAGACCCCTTGCTGGGCACTTGCCTAGATGGATTTGGGTGGTTTTTTATGTTGATCCCGATTGCTCACATCAAATATTGCTGTTCTTCGAAATCACTGCACAAACAGGACCCCCGAATGCAGCCTCCCTTCTGTTTGCCAAGCAACAGTGTAGGGTTAACCCTTTCCACTGATGAAAGGGAAGGTATTTTTAAGGTGTGAGGTGGGACCTGAATGTTTGGGTTCTGTCTGTGGCTCCATGTAGGCAGGATGGTTGGAGCTTTAACATTCAGCACTTATGAAAACAAATGGAGAGTTAAGGTAACTCTGAGCATTTACATTTTATTTCTGTGTACCTGCTTTGAGAGTCTTTAGTGGTTCTTATAACTGGCGACTCCCCTCTGTGCTGGTATTCCCGTGCGTGTAAGTGATGACAGAATACTTTCCGTTGTGAAGTTGAAGTTTTCAATATGTTTTGTAAAACTGATGCATCTTGTACCATCTGTAATCCCACTCCACTGCAACTGAGGGACATGCAGATCTTGAATCATTGTTATTTGCTAACCATATGAAAATAACGATTGATTTCAGTGTAACTTGTATTGAACGTGTCCACATTTGAAAGGGGAAAGGACCCTTCAAGTCTCAGTCTCAGTCTCCTTTCTGCTAGGAGGTTCTCTGCCTTTAAGCTTCACTTTGAGATTCTGGAGAGTTGGGTGGTTTTTTTTGAATGTATGATCCTTGGAGATGTTTACTGAGCTATAATTCTGGGTACGCTAGGGACCAATGAACCAAAGTGAAGTCAAACATGGGCAGGAAGCACTCTGTTTCAGTGCCCAGCCTTTCAGGAATGAATTTACTTAGTTTAAGTCTCCACTTCCTACCCCACTGCATGCTTTCAGGCTTTCTCTGTTGGTACTAGAAGCACAAACAAGTGAATAACAGAGTACCACAATATGACAGTGTTTTCCAGAAGATCTGCCCACCATCCCACCAGCTACATTGTGGGCAGAACCTTGTACCAGAGCAGGAGTCTCAAATTCAGCCCTGGGGGCACTGGGACTCCCTCTTGAAGGCTAAACTGGCAGAGCCGCAGGAGGTCTGAACACATGTCTCAGGACAGAGCCCAAGGACACACTCAACAATTTCAGCTAGCAGGAACTCGTGGTGTTATCCACCGCACAAGATTGACCCATGAGTTCTGATTTAAAGGTTGATTTTCAGTGCTCATAACTTTGCCAGGTATTGGCTATTAGAGGACATTTTCCAAAATTAATCTTTTTGCCAGGCTGCCTTCTTTCTGGATAACTTTTATCCAGATTAATTCTTCTATCTCTAAGAAAGGTGCCAGAAAAAAAAAAAAATCAGTGTTACCATTCTGGTAGTTTATCCCTGAAAAGCTCTGATGACATCATGGTTTAAAAGTAACAACTAGGAGACTGACCTACATCATCTGTTTCTTAAGGAATGCGTTACAGTAGCCTCAAAAATCCATCGGATCTGAAAAGCCTTTACAAACTCAGGGTTTGCACGTGCTCGGCCAAAGTTTTCCACCATTAAGCCGCTAAACTCAGTGCTGGTTTTATAGGGAACAGGCACCAGTTGGGCAGAGCGCACAAAGCCTGTTGCACCATGCAGGGGGTTCACGAACAGCGCTCTACAACCTTCTCCCAAACATTTGCTAACTTTTGGGTGCTCAGTCTTGCATTTCCAGTGGCGTCCTGTGAACATCCCCCTTTCACGTGCAATTAAACGTCATTTACGAAGCAGGTAATGAGTTAAAATAACTGTGCCCCTGTTGTCTAGTAGGAAGTATGTCTCTTAACTGGTACTAATGGGTGGCAGCTATTAGTTACTCCTGCATTAAGGTGCATTCATATTGAAATTTCGTACTGACATTACAATGTGTTTGATTAAAGTGCAGAAGAATTACACATTAGATACCACGTGGCTGGCTGGAAGCGTAATTTAGCTGAGTCTGCACATGCAGTCAGGCAGGTGTTTCCGTAATTCTGATTCAGTGGGTAAAACCGGCCTGTGTTCAGTGGCCCTCAAATCACAGAACCATCTGCGGTTCAGTTCCTTGTGAAAGAAATTCCTTGTGCCTTTTATCAGATACAATCACTGGATTCCTGAGCAAAACTTCCATGAATCAAGCAACGTTTAAATGTCAGGGGTTCTGAGGGGGGCAGGTTACAGACATCATGTATTTCAGCTTGCATTTGTTAACTACCGAGCTACTGAAAGAGGAGGATAAAACCTGGGCTTTGTGGGAACTTCCCCGCGCTCCAGGGAAGGGTTACACTTTCTTACATTAGAAAGAATCAAAGTCTGGATTGTATCTGATTTGCAGCTTTTGAAACTCATCTGGCTTTGTGTATTTCCCTGTGAAATAGTGAGGCACCTGGAAAGCCCTGTATGCCAGAGTTCAGAGAGGTAAAGTTCTGCTTAGGCCTGTTAATGATAAATCCAGTCTCAACAGCTGTAACTATGGCTGCTTGTACCTTTCACAAACACCACGATGATGCCAGTTACTTTCAGTGCAGAGCCAGAGCTGAGCCCCACATGGGATGGGTCCACAACTGCCAGCAGAAGCTTCTGTGTCTTCACAGACATGCACACAGACAATCTCCTTGCTAGACTGAGAACTTCTTCAAGACAGGAAGCTGTGATTGGGAGCCAGAGACCATAGAAAATAGGCAAAGAAAACAAGGACAGAGCTTACAAGGAGCAGCTCTGCTCCAGCAAAGTGGTAGCGCTGGGGGATGGGAGTTTGCAGCCTTACATGGCTGCTGCCCTTCCTGCAGCATTTCCAGCCCATAGGTCTCCCCAGGCCGGGAACATCTAGCCCTTCGCTACATTTGGCAGTAGGCTGACGTCACCTTTGGAGGATCACAGACTTCACGTCATCAGAACACCATGTGAAGCAATCTAGCTAATGTGCAGTTTTGTCTAGAAACACTTTGAGGGTTGAGCATAGTTCAAAAGAAAAAAAGGCAAGTTAGAGCCACAGGCAGTTTCCTTTTTACCTCCAGGGTCACCGGGTTTACACATTCTGAAAGAGTTACTGAGCTAATTTGTAAAAGACTTTTATTTTATGTATTAAGGAAAAATAAAGACCTCACAAGAATTTTAGTCGCAGCATATGGAAACAAGAAAAATCTGTCCTTGGTTGATGAAATATTTAGCTATCATTGAAATCCCAGACATTTGCATCCACTGTAAGGGCAAGACAAATCTTGCGCATAGCCTCCTAGAGAATTCAGTTAAAAGCAGTTTTGGATACCTGTAAGTAATTATGCTATCGCATTCTCTAACGGATTTAATTTGGGCCAAGTAGCAACTACTGTATGTCCAGAAGATAATGAATTAGAGCAATGCTTTGGCATATCCCCTTTCTGAAATGTTAGCAGCCTCTCAAGTGACTTGAAAAATGGGCTTCAATAAATGGACAGGAAAATATATGCAATTAAATTCAATCAATAAAGCTGTCCTTGACCAAAGTCCAAACATTAAAAACAACTCCAATTGAATTATGAGAAATCCTTTTCTGATTTTAACTAGATTAGTTTAATCACATGTGCACCAAAGTTGCGTGCCGTTCCTCAGCAAGTTTATGGAAACAAAAAGCAGCGCACTACTCCCTGTCTCCCGCTCCAGCCCAGCTCTAGCTTTTCCTTAGCTAGGAGCACTGTTCTAGAAGAGACATCTTCTTACTAACAAAGTCATTTATTCAGAGGAAAATGGCAGAGCAGGGTCCCAGGTGACAACCCCAGTTACCAGCCTTCTCTCCCTCTTCACTTCCACAAAACTCCTCATCCTCACAGCAACACAGGCTCTTTCTTTCCTCTTGTTGAGAAACATCTAGAAAATGCTGAAAAGCTACCCAAAACTTGAAAGCTCTTCCAAACCTCCAAGTAACTGGAAGGTTTGATTTCCTCCCACCTCTTTCTCTCTTGAGCTTTTTTCTACTCTACTGGTATAGCTGAGGATAAACACTCTAACAAAATCAGCGGTGCTCCAAATTATGGTAAAGAATACACACAGGTACAAGTCATAGACCTAGGAAGAGAAATCCTTCAGAAGTGAAAAAAAAAACCAAAACCCAAACCCCCAAACAACCAAAAAACAATTAAAAAGTCAGAGGCTTCTGGAGGTAAGTTTTTTGCAACCATCAGGTGTTGCAAGAGCCCTTACAAGAAGAATATACATATACTGAGAAGTCCAGGTTGATACACACTGACCAGGGTAAACTCAGGCATTTACGGTGCTGAAGTGCCTCAGAGAGCAGGAGTTCACCCCTTCTCTGGGGATGCAGGAACAGCTAACGAATAACTTCACCGAAGGCAAAGAGCCATCAGCTGGGAATCCCCACACAAGTCCACTTGCCTGCAGGAGATCGGAACCAGCAACACCTGAGAGACCAACATTGCTTGGCTGTTTCTCTGAGCTGTCCTGTACACTTCAATTCAGAGGGGAGATAGAATCTCAGGTTATTTTAGATCTGACTTTTCAGATGTGAAGGCTTAAGATATGTAGTAGATGGAGCTGGGGAGATAATTCATAAGTAGCAAAGTGTTTGCTGAAGTTTTGCTTTTTGGGGACTTGTGGTTTTTCTGCAATTCTTTCCCAAATCAAGGGTAAATTATGATGAAATGATTTGCCTCAGACAAGGGACAGTGGATCAGAAGCAAAGTTATTACCTGCCCTATAAGAGGAGAACAAAACATCACAAACAGAAAGAGTGAGTAGAAGTGTTGGTGCCAACGACTGCAAGGTTCAAGGCTTGCCTCAGTTTTCTTTCTCAGGTGCCTGCTCAAGCTGGATGGAGAACAGCCATCCACATAAGTGCTGTGCTCACCCCTGATTGGTGACCTCTAAAGCTCTCACAAGGATGTTACTTAGTGACTCATCTACAGAATTGACCCTCTCACACTTAGTTCAGCTCCCACCAAAGCATGGCTGGTTGTAGAACACGGAAATCTTTGTGTGGCTGTAGCAATCACACTGAATTTCATGGGCACTTGTTGGCTGGGTCTGCAGGATGGCTCTGGAGACCCTCCCATGAGTTCATCCCCACCGAAGGTGTATCCAGATCTTTAGCAGATACAGAGCCAAGTGTGACAAAGCTTAACCGTTGAATAATAGGAAGTATTACAATACAACTACTATCACAAATAAACAACTGCAGTTAGGAGGTTAGGAAAACCTGCGCTGATTGAGTGTCCTACTGACTTGATGTCAGCCACATTGGCTGATCCTTCAGTAGTGCGTCAGGAGACCAAACTGAGCAGGAAGATACCTGAAAAAAGGCAACGGCAGAACCTCTGCTTTGGACAATCTTTAGCTGTTTGCAGGCATACTGTGAAGCCCAAGAAGCTCGTATTCCCTTAGCAACCAAAGTTGGCACCTGTGATATTTGTTTTCAGCGACTGACACCCAGACTTTGAACTTACATCTGTTTTACTGAATGATGGTAAAACAGTATTAGTAACTGCAAAACAGCTCTAAATTGGACAATACCGTCCTGATCATTTGCAGCTTGTCCTGCCTGTGATTTCATTTCACATCCCACCCAGAAAACACAGGAAATAGCAACAGAATGTGGCAAGTCTTACACAGCTCGGGTCTTGCTAGCTTGACCTATTCCCGGCTACAAAACTGACTTATGTCAAAGTTTTCCTCATGGCTTTTATAGTTCATTTGTGAAGGATCGTCCACCTGGTGTCTTATCAGAGACTGTGGAATGAGTCCAGGAGATGGCAACAACGTGAACTGCTGGGGGGGATAACAAGGAGTCTGTTATGACGGGAACATTTGCAGTACTATAAATAACTCTATCAATATTGTGATAATGGCACTTTAAAGAGGTCTATTTTACAAGTGGTAAATGTAAGAGAGACCACAGATGTGCTCATTAATTCTGAAGTAGCTCCTCTCCCCCTGCCATTTGCAGGTGTAACAATAGGAGTGTTGACTCAGTGCAGGTCTAGCTGGTGTTCGGATTTAAAAAAAAGGTCGCAGTAGCATGATTAGTTCTTAACGAGTTGTTATTGTGTTTGGCAGAGGGAAAGCAAATGATGATCGTTTAATTGAAAACAATAAAAGTAGAATGGAACTTTGTTATAGAATTTAGCTATACGTAAATAGCTTCTCCCCCTGCAAAGAGCAAGTACCGTAATTGACAGCAGTAGATCTTTTGATAATTAATTGCAGTAAATTATCACTTGGCACAAAGAAGGCATAATTCTAATTAATTTGCAACCTTTCCAGCATAACACTGAATTGAAAATGGCACTGCTGTAATTTTTTTCCAGCTAATATAGAACTGGAGTACAAACAACATTGTGATGCTTTCTTGCGTTTTCCTTGTTCGGAGTTGAAGTGGGGTGATTCCGTCCTTTCCCCACAATTGCTGAACCACATGGAGATGACCTGCATGGGCAGGGGTTTCCTGCACAGTCAGAATTAATCTGCTGCAGCATGGGATAATATAATTAAGTACAGAGATCCAGGCAGAGCACTGGATCATCTGGGGCTTGTCTGGGATGGCAGTGCCTTGGTTTGAGGACAGTCGGGGATGTAAAGCGTCCCTTTCATTCCCCTTTAAATCTAGATCCAATTTGAAGACAAGGTATGTGGAAATGCCAGACTATTTAGGCCGAGCTAAGAACTACAATATCTGTCAACTCCATCAGCCTCCATCTTGTTAACAACTTACAAATGGATTTTCTTTACCTCTGGGAGCGCAAACCCTCCTTGGCAACTGCAGGGCAGAGCTCCGTGGCGAGTCCTCTCGAGGAAGTTGTGATGGAGGGAGATCTGCTGCGGCAGCCAGCCCACAGCACAGGCAGCTTTTAACTCTGTGGATGGCCTGCGTGCAACGGCCAACAAATCCATTTTAAGCAGGATACCCTGTGAGTGCTCATGGATGAGGTGCTGCTCCTCTCTCATCTTAACTAGACTTTACAGTGCGACTCCCTGGCTGATGCATTGTTAATGCAATTAAGATCTGGCCCCCGATCTGTGACTTTGTGCACAGCCCACAAGTCTTCTGTGCTCCAAAACTTCTCTGTGTCCCTGGGAGATCATATTTACCTCCCGCACATCAGTGTTGTGAGAATAAATTATCTTTGGGAGAGTACGTTGAGCTCCTTGGAAAACAGTTACTAAATAAGTGCAAGTATTATCATACATTAAATCAGATCAGCTATTAAAAACAAGAACAAGTCCTCAGATCTGTAACCCTCGCTACATCAGTTTCTCCCTCCTTTGCTGATTGCTGTTAGCCTTGATAATAATGAACTCAAAGACGATATTAGCAGCCTAACCTATACTATGATTTAATCTTGATTGCCACAGATCAAGGTTTGATTTAATTGCTCAAGAATTAATTAGGAGGAGAAACAAGTTATAGAAAAGAATTTTCTCTCAAAATAAAGAAACCGTTTCCATTCAATTGGAGTTCGCGTTAGAACAAATCATTAAGCTATAAAAGATTACATCTGGGCTAGAATTAAAGTCAAGCCGATTCATTAACCCAAATGGTAGCCCAGAGATTACCAACATGGTATTTCTGCTTTGGTGATCAAAGGATCAAGGGATACATGACCAGATGACCCTAATTGAAGCAATCTCTGCTGGATTTTGTAAATGAACTTGGAAGAACTAAGAAGGAAGTCTCTAACTTCTGTCAGTGGGGAGAATAAATTTGTCCTGGTAGCCTTACTTTGTAAGGTAAGGAAAGAGAAGATAAAGGCAATCCTTGTGCAGTACTCAAAGCAAGAATATTTTTCTTGAGTTATGGGGGAATCTCATCCAAATTGTTTATAGTTGTCTGTTACAGCCTTTGAAATACAGGGAATTTACTGTCAAAAGCTTCATCATTAGTGCCCTGTCAATGACTTCATCACACCTGACCTATAGGGAGTGTCTTCTGCTGGGCTCACCCATAAATCAGCCTGCACGCAAGGCCCTTCTTCCGAAAGCTGAATTAGGTATGATAGTTTTGTTGTGTGAGCCACTGTTCACCAGGGACTGGGTAGAAACTGCTGACCGTATTTCACTCGAGAGCGCAGGGTACACTTGAGCCTTGGTCCTAGTGGTGAAAGGCCAAGTCTGTACCTTGCTGAACCTCCAAACCTACAGACTCTTGACTCTGTTGGGGAGAGCTGTGGATGGTTTGTTAAGGCAATAGTTGGAAGTATAAACTAATTTCGTGGTCTGAGTTTTAAATAAGAAAAATACACTTAAATGCTGGAAAATAATAGGGGTATGACTTCCCTTGGAAGCCTGGTACAGACATTAGTGAAATTCTACATATCCCCCTGTGGAAAATCAAGAGTCACTGAGCATAAGAACTTCCTGGAGACAGAGACTATAATTCTTGTTATGAAAGGGGAGGAATTGGATGTAATAACTAGTGATGGACAAACTTCAAAAGGTTCAGGGCTTGTGCTTGGTTTGGATAACTGTCCAGAAGCTTTGATGCATATCCAAAGCTTATCTGGACCTCCTGGGCCTTAAATATTGGGATGGAAATCTTGCAAGAACAGCCTCTCTCAAGAGATTTTGCTTTTTTTGGTATTTTGGGCAAGTGTTTTCTTGTCGTGCTGGAGATACAGCAAAAATAGTAATGACAAGAAATAAGACCTGTTCTTAAAGAGTACTTCATCAAGTCTAAATCAAGAATAAGTAAAAAAGCTTCTCTTAAAAAGCTTTCCACATCTCTGACCTTCTTGGAGTTAAGAGGGGCAAACTTTTAAAATAAATGGGGAGAAATATGTCTCAGTTCCTTCTGAAGCTTAACTGTGCTACAGTCATTTTGAGCTGGGCACTTTTTTCTTTTTATCTGTTTTGGTGCAACTGCTTCTATATATAACTTAGATGAAAATGCTGTGCACATTTTGGATAAACAAGAAGTAGATCAAGGTAACATGAGTACCGGCACCCTCTGAAAGGCCGTTTGTGTCTATGACAATTAAACAAAGCAACCCCAACTTCCAAAGACCAGGCTTCCCACGCAGCCTCTTGTGTTTCAGCAAGTTTTGTATGTGTGTGTATCCCTGTCGGTTTTCCTAGTTCTTCATAGGCACGAAGTAGCTTATAGCTGCTGAAATGGTTTCACTTGGTCTTGTAATGTGGATTATTTGGTTTTTATTTGAAAAAGTGACCAAAATACTGAAGCCAGGACTGAGCTTCTGCTATATTTGTTTTACCATTGGTGAAGAGTTAAAGGACACAGCATGCCTGAAACACCAGCATAGGGAGTGGAGAGTTTCCTGTGACTGAGTAACCTTGGAGAACACGTAGACCTGTTGTCTTGCCTTACCATGCTCGGTGCCAGGGCGTGGGGCAGCATTTGGCCCTCCTCAGCACTCAGCACTAATATTGGGCACTGAACTCACCTTTTAAAGTCATGCCGTTTTTTTCTGATCTGCAGAGAACATTCAGGAAAACAGATCTGTTGATTAAAAGCCCACCATTGTTTCAGCTACAGGTGGTAATTCCAGATCTTGAGGGTTGCAGGGGAAGAGGCATCCTCTGCCCTGCTCCTCAGAGGAAGGGTGAAACCCGTAAGTTTGATCTTGCTGGCACAGGCTGGTGGGAGAGGCTAGAAGAGAAAGTACCCCACTGTGGTGGTTGGGGGAGAGGAATTTGGTTCCACCAGGTAAGATTTGCAGGGGCAGATGTCGCAGATGAAGAACTGCCAATTCCTTTTCCTAAAGACCCGTACAAAATAGTGATGAGGTGAGGTGAAGGCTGGAGGGCTTAAAATTCTGGTTAATGTGTGTGCCAGCTCATTTAGGTCCTGGAACCATAAGTGTCAAGACAAACCACTGGCTCAGCCCTTGTACGTGAGTCACAGCAGCACATGGCAACTACTGTGGTAGCAAGACCCAGGGAAGGACTTCTTTGAAGATCAGACTGGTCAGGGCCAAACTGACTTTTTTTCACAGCATAATAAAAACCCCTAGTGTGACTTTCTTTAAAGAGCTCTGATGAGGAATCCTGCAAGTGGGGCCTACTGCTGGGCTCTGCTGTACAACAAGATGAGGATTTGTGGTTCCTCAGTGCTGGGAAAGAGGCCAAAGCCCTTTGGAACCCATGGATGATATCTCCTAACCTGTAGCCCAATATTATCCCTAAATGGACATGATATTGCTTAACCCTGGGTTAGTTATTTTGAATGTGTGTTAAGAAGTTGTAGTCTGCTATTTCCATCCACCTCACATGCTGAAGTCGTTGCTGCCTGCATGTCTGAGCCAGCAGACCTGGCCGTGTTCCTCTCCCATGGCAGCTGATGGCCTAATCCAGCTCCAAGTCACTGGAAGTGTCTCTGTTGACTTCAGTGGAGGTTGGCTGGGGTTTTGAGGAGCTGGCTGAGCACATGGAGAACAGCACACGGGACTCTCCTAATGAGCACTGCAGCTCTTGCATGCTGACGGAGATGCTGAAAGCCCAGTTTGGCCCCTTTGTAGTAGCAACACCTAAACAGACCTGTGGATGGTGAGCGTTAAACGCTGCTGTGCTAGTGTGGATGTCAAGTAAATGAGCACATACAAACCGAGCCAACATTTGCACACAGCAAATGTTATCATCCGTATTCAGGAAGCAACAAATCGGGTCTCACACCACTGTCAGGACTATTTAAATTGCCATTAGCCAGGTCACCCTTTCTTTTCCTAGCTGCTCAGTAAGACACAGTTTGGCACCTTTGTACCATATGTTTTATCTGCAGTGGTGCATATGACATCTAAAGCATAGATGTTTTAATAAAGTGTTAATAACTTGGGGAAAAAAGACACCATTATTTTTATCTCATTTTTCTCTCTGACCAACTCACAAAATGTATATAATTTATTCTCCAAATATTCCAGAATGGTACAGCAGAATTAGGCGAATCAATTCTGTATTGGCGTAAGAGCCCCAAGAACAGAGATCTCTACAGAGCTCTGAAAAGGAGACTTCTACAGATGGAAAAACTTAGACTCAGAGTTAAAGATAGTCCAGTGTAAAAACAAGAGAGGAAAACAAGTAGTTCGAGTGTCTGCTCATGCATTCAGTCTTGTTTCCTTGTTCGTTTTTTCCAGTGTTGGCCTTTGGCTGCCCCGAAGTTGCCAGAGCATTGATTAGACAGTGCAGAAAAGGAAACTGGTGGAGGGGTTAGAAGATAAACCTCAGAGGGTTTCAAGCATTCAGGGGATAAGGCGGGCTGAGGTGTGTAAATACTGGATATGACCAAAACAGAGCCGAGGCCTTTAATGAGATCAAGGTAGCAGCTCATTACCGGGAAGGCTTCAGTTCTTACTGCCATCCAAGAACAGGCGTGGAACAGAAGATCACCTTCGTCCTTGCAAACCCCAAGCCCAGAGCAGATTAATGAAGACCAGAGATTTACAGAGCCAAATCGACGCATGATATTTGTTAACACAGAGATTTTGATTTGCATGAGTGGGCCTATTCCTTATCTGCTCTATCCCTCGTGCAGCCCTCCCTTGCCACACGCTGCCTCAGGAACCAAGGTCCCCAGAGAGCAGAGACAGCCAGTGGGGTGAGCTGCTCACTACCATTCTCAACTTCTACGCTGAATTGTACTCCTGGTTTTAGGTACTGAATGAGGTTCATGTCTACTTAGTGGTTCTGACCTACTGGGGATGCTGGAGTTCCTTTTGTGTGGGGGGAGGTAAAGCACCCACCAACTACTGAAGGCTGCAATAATTCTATTGGTAAAAATATAGAGAGCAGAGTCAGTGGGAAGCCAAAACCATTCGATCTGTGCAGGGAACAGGTCTCTAGAGATGTTCTCTGTATGGAGGAGGATGGTTCCAGTCCCAGTGCCTCTTGGGGAGCGTGGTGGGGTTTTGTGAGGTGGGAGGCCCACCACCACGTTTCGCACCAGCCACTGACAGCTGCAGGATGTTGGCTGTGTCTTTCAGTGCAAGCCAGCACACAGCTGGGCAGTATTGCTGACATTGTCCTCAGAAAAATCTGAAGTATCTTGGCAGAGGAATCTGTGTGCATAGCTATGCGGGTGGAGGGGCAGGGTCCACTTGGCCTGTCCGCCCTTGGGGCAACTGTCTCACCCAGAGCCACCTCTCCACACATGGCCACCCTGTCCCACTGCTGACTATCTGTGCTCCTGGCAATATGCAAAGCTGGGCAAAGAAACGTCCCCTCTGCCGAGGGAAAGCCAATCCATGGCCGATCTCAACCAAGTATCTGGTGACTTCTGTATTTCTCAAGGCACGGCAATTCTAGGTGTGATATCTGATGAACCTGTTTCCTAGAGAGAAACGAACCGAGGGCAGACACACGTTGGGACTGTTAGTAGTGAAGAAAGTCCAGACCCAGAGTTTTGCAGCTGCAGGCCCCGGGATTTTATACCATGTTAGTAACACAGGGCAATTCCTAGCTGGGAGAAACAACTTTGCTGTATCTCAGGTGAGATGGGTACCAAACACACAGCCACTACAGCTGACTTTAGGAAGCAGACTTAGAGATTTTCTGAGGTACGGGGGTTGTATATTCTCAAATATTCCGCGTTAACTTTTACTCAACTTTTTGACACTTCAGTAAATCATTTATGATGGTTTTGCTATCTGGCCTCTGATGCTGCTAGTGGGGAGATGGCAGGAAAAGGAATACGAGCTACCCAGGAACCCTGCAAAGAAGCTCCTTTGAAAATTGAAGCAAAATAATTTTTAAAGGTCTTTTAATCAGATTTTTCGTAGACTTGAAAAATCAAGCCTCGTATTTTAGTACCTGCAGGAGTTTTTAGGACCCTCAGCTAAAAGGCCTGGCCTTCGTTGTGGATATCTAATGAGTCAATGTATTTAGTCTCTAGTCAAAATGTCACTCAACTGAATTCCAAAACACGTATACTTTTTTTTTTTTAAAGATACACAAGGAGCATTACCATAACTGTTACTCAGCTCTTCTGAATAGCATCAATTGTAACGCTGGAACAATCTGCGGGGGCTGAGGTTTTGCAGCTGGCTGCCTGGTTGGAGCTACTTGGAGCCACACGCCTGTGGCAGAGCCAAGTCCAGGCTCTGCTGCTGGTGGAGTAAGATCTCCCTGAGGGCCCACCCGTGTGAGGCCTCAGCCACCAGAGACGGCGTGCCTTAGTGTGAAAGACAGTGGTGGATGTCTGTAGACAAAATGTAGACGTCAAAGGTAATAATTAGATTTAAAAAGTGCCTGTTCTAAACTAATGGATTCAGTTGGGGAAGGTGATGCCATGCCAGGTGATTGCTCTGCACCCCAAGGGAGCATT
>NW_010387677.1:21901-34873 GCF_000710305.1 Buceros rhinoceros silvestris
ATCCCTGCCATAGGCAAAACGGATCACTTCTGGGAAGTGCCCCTCTCTTCCTTGACTGCCAAGGCAGCCAAATAACTTTTTCAGAGCAGACATCTAGCTTTTAGGCACTAAAATATGACTGAGGTGAATCCACCCTTCGTGCCCAGATGGGAGACGACATGCTGGTTCCGGTAGCTGTGGGATGTGTGTTTGGTGTCAAGAGCTTTAGAGAGATTCAGGAATGACGTTGAAGCACAGATCAATAATTAAAAGTATCTGGATGCTGCCTCTCACAGCCTTGTCCTATGAACCTCGGAAAAATCATCCTGGGCAGGACTTTTAAGGATGTTTAGGTATGAAATCCCACTGGTTTTGAGTGATTCATCCAGCTTGTAGTCAATCAGCCAGGCATTTAAACGCTGCTGGGATTCCTGCCCTGAAACCTCTGTCTCGGTTTCCTTGTTTGCAACCCAGGGCTAACAGCTCCCTGCCAGGCAGGATTACCGTCCGCAGCGCCTCGAGATCTTTGGGTGGCTGACGCTGCCGGTGAAAAGTGCAAACTCGTCATGAATTTCAGATTGTCTTGCACGTCGCGTACTGCAGACAGCATAGCCCCCAGGCCCCGCGGCGCAACCGGCCTCGGATTTCTGTGACAGAACTCGCAGCGCAAACTGATCTGTGAGATCAGCTGCTCCCTTCCTCCTGGCTTCTTCCTGACTTCTGGTGCTGCGACGCAGAGGCCATAACGAGGAAGCAGCATCAAGGCAGAGAGAATTTGTTCGGTCTTTTTTGCACTAGCACTGAGGCATTTGGTGTGTTCCTTAAAATGCAGTTTCTGAAGAGAAAATTATCCTGTTTTCCCTGGGTTCTGGAGTCAGGCTGGGAGCACTGCAAGGAGTGCAGGCTCGCAGATGTGAGTGGGAGCATTACGCGCTACTCAAGCCTCCCAGTCAGTTGCCTGTCTCTCCCAGTAGATGATGCTAAAGCGCGATTGTTTTGAGCGATTTTAAGGAAGTGGAAGATTTTATCGGGGGAAATTCGAGGTGAAGGGAAGGCTTCTGGGGCTCGGTGTGCAGGAGCAACCTACAGCAAATACCCTGAAAAACCTGGAGACCAGTTTGTGCCTGTCTTGTATTTATTAACAGCTTGAAAAGTAGCAGGATTAGAGTTTATGCAGATTTCGAGGGGTTTTAAGCAGACTGTGACATGCCTACATTTACATGTGTGTTTCTGCAGCACTTAGAGCCAAAGTGCAATGCTAGCATCGTACTGCCTTACCAAACTGCTTCTTAACTGCTGCCACCAGAGAGCTTCTCCCCTGGTTTCCATACCACGTTACCAGCCTCTGTTCAGTGCAATCGGACTCACTAAGGGTGAATAATTTGGAATGAAATTTTCAGCAAGAGTTGTAGCTTTCGGGTTGCTTTTGAAATGTCCAGTGACATTTATTACTAGAAACAAAGCAACGTTTTGCCTGTAGATGCTGCCAAAGTTCAGATATGTTTAAGCTCCAGCCACTTTCTGGAGCCAGGAGGGGAAGTGGTTCTGGAGTGGGAAGTATAGGCTCAGATATACATTTCCCTGGAATTTAGGAAGATTGGAAGGAGTTTGGCCTTGTCTTTTCTTCCATTCGAGCTTTTCTGAAGACTTCTAGTCAGCCAATATAATTCACTCTGAAAAGCAGTTTTAAAGTTCAAAGATTCATCTGGAAGTTATTAATAAAAACAATAAATATAGAAACTTAAACCCAGAACTTTTTAGTGAGGAAAAATTGCCTACGTCTTTTTCAGTTGGATACTTTTTGTACTTCTATAGTTGAGAAGTGTTGATTTCCCCCTTTTAAGAAAAAGGACAAGTTATTAGTCTCTTTATGAGACTTCTAGAGTCTGTTGTAAAGACCCCCTTTGCTTCTTGGCATCCAAGCCGTTAGTCCTGGACTGCTGCACATGAGGAAACAGCTACCAGGTCCCTGCCCTCAGAGACAATGTAGAACAAAGCATATTTTGGGAAAAAGATGCTCAGAAAGACAAAACTGATTTCTCTGGATCTCTGTCTGGTATGTGGAGGGGCTCAGAGGAGGACTACTCGATTCGTCACCAAGTGCCTGCTCTGCTGGACCATTCTTACTTCTATGTTCAGTCATCAATTATACACTAGGGCTGTATAACACCCCCACCGCCCCCCTCCTAAATTCCTGTATGCAAACATAATCCTCGTTGTCAGAGATCCAGCACTGATGTTGCCTTGGCCCTGACTGATTCTCTTCCTTGGGTCAGAGGTGTATCCGGGGACAGTCAAGACTCCTTCAAGATATATGGTTGGGTTTGTTTGCTTCAAAGCCCTTGGACTGGAGTCAAATTGCCTACAGGCAACTTTTAGGAGCCTTCTAGTCCCTTTTAAGAAAAGAGATTCTGCAAATATTACTGTGTCTGCAGTTTTCTTGCCACTGACTGTATTTGATTTTCTTGAATTCTCCTGAGATACCGTCTGTTCAGTGCATGCTGCAAGCAACCACTGCAGAGGCTGTTTAATAAGTGGGGAGGGGGTTGTGCCCCCTGCTCTGTGGAGATCGTGCTCATCAAACTGGGCTTTTTTCTTCACCTACCTTGGAAAAAGGTTATCAATGGGAGTGGGACAGTTGGAAGTTTTATAGTAGGAAATGAATAGGATGAACTTGGTTCTATGAGGGCTTTTATGGTGATAGATGAGGTGAAGACCAAGTAAGGTGGCAGTGGAGTAGGAAAGGTTACTGACAGCAAACTGTAGGAGAGCTGGAAAACAGCCTGGTGGGCTCTTGGATCAAGTTGTGAATGTAATGAGCAGTATTATGCTCTTGGGAATTTGTCACTAGGCAGACAACAAGATATGCATGGGCAGAAGGGATGGTGAGATTTGTGGAGAAAGTCCAGGAGAAAGACCAATAATTACAATAAGTGGAGACGAACGTGAAGTGCAGCATGAGAAATCTGACCCTGCTGTGCTCTTCCCAGCTGAAGTCAGGCAAAATACGAAATTCAGGATCTAAGAGCAAATGGGGATTTTTCTCAGTTGTCAGTGACCCCCCTGGATCTTTTAGAAGTTAAATGATTATTTTAAAAAAGATGGCAAGAGCTTACTTCACTCTGGGCTTTTTCGTTCTTTGAGGGTGCTTGGAAAAGAAGGGTAAATGTGGCTGATAAAGGCTCTAAAGCAGTTAAAAGCAGCCACAGAATGAATGACTTCAGAGTTGCATGCTGTTACTAGAGTAAGTGTAAGGTGCTACCCTTTTTTTATGGCCAAAGAAAATGAAGCAGGAACCTCCAAGCACTTGTATTCTGACCCCTTCAAGTGCCTTTGTCTAATTTAGGCTGCATTAGCAATTGTATTCTTCACCAAATCCTGGGTAGAAGAGGGGAAGGATTTATAGACAGCATTATGTTCTAAAGGGATTCATACAACGAAATTATAGAATGTGGTTAAAAACACATAATTAGCACTTTTCATCCATAAATTTCCAAAGTGATGTTTTTAAAAGGAGGTCGTTACCTAACACCATGTGAACTAAATAACTTTAAATCAAACGAGACGATTTATGCATTTGCAAGTTGTTTATATTTGAAGTAAGAGCATCATTTACCATCTCCTCGCCTTCTCCTCATGCTGATTTATCTCCCGGCTTTCTGGAGGTCACTCTTACTGGTAGAAGTCAGCATTTGTTGTGTTTTGCAATGCAAAAATTCTTTTCATTCCCTAACACTAGAACAATATTTCATTGAATTGCTCTGGTTTATTAGACTCGTTGCACAGATGTCCTCTCTTCCTGAGCCAGATGTACAGAGTGCTGCTTCCAGCTTAGCCCAAACTGGAACATGTTGACAGAATAACATAACTGAGACCAGACATATTGCGTTTTACACTAAAGGTCATGCAAAAAGCACAGGCTGCGTATAGCACGGGCTGTTTTACATAAACACACATTTGGTTCAGCTTTGGTATAGGGATTACTGAAAGAATGCTCGGGGAGGACACGCCATAAAGCAGCTGGAAAGATCTGACAGTTGTTGAACGAATTACCCCCAAACTGGTACATCTCTAAGTCAAGTGCGAAGAGCTCTCTGCAAAAGGAGGTGAGAGGAAACTCTCAGGGAAATGTTTCTGCTTGAGATTGTTCCAGAGAGACAGAAGCTGCTTTGCAGGTTTCACAGGAGATTCCCAAGGACTTTGTCCGTACAGTGGGTTTGATTCGGCTTCCTAGTACCTTTCGCCAACCTAACAAGAGTAATTAGAAGAGAAGAAATCAAACTTGCCTAACAAGGAGGCTGAAGGAAGGCAAGCAAGGCCAGAACGTTTCTTGTGGCTGCAGTATCTATTTGGGGAAGAGCTTGGGAGAAGCATGTATGGATGCAGATATTACAGATGGGGAAGGATTGTCCTGTGGAGCAGCTACAACTTCAGATGCTTAAATCTCTCACTGAAGTGACCTGAAGGAGCAGACAAGGACCTGGAACCAGATTAATTTTAGGATGAGGGTGCAAACTCAGATCAGAGCCAAAATTCCCAATGTTTCTTTGTTAATCAGGTTGGTCTTGTGTGGCAGAAGTCTTGCCCAGTATGTGTCATGCTGACCTCAACCCTGGTGAAGAGAAGGGTGAGCAAAACCCTTCTGAATTCTGGAATACACCTGTGACTCAGAGCATGCTTTTTTTTTTTTTTTTTTTTTTTTTTTTTTTTTTTTTTTTTTGCAAGAAACTTCACCCCTCTCAGATTTCTGTTCTGAAAAACTGGTATAACCACCAACGTCCTAAGGATACTGTTCAGTTTAATTAATCAGTGTGGTAAAGTCTTTGAATTAAAAGACAGTACGGACTGTAAGTGCCAAGTATTACTGGTACTGTGAACAAATGAACAACGGCGAACAAACATAAGCACACTGCAAAGGAGGAATGTCATTAAGGAAAGAGGTCCCATTTCAAGCTGCCAAATACAAAGGAGTGAGTCATTTATTTTCAGTAGGAAAAACATTTCAGTAGTGTTCTTTAAGTGATTCTGCTTATGATCATTACTACTTAGCTAAGCGCTATAAATATTTCGGAGGGGTGACACGGTCTTCTATCCCCACCTAGAAATGTGAAAAATAGAAAAATAAAAACAGTTGGAACAGGCATGTCTGGTTTGCCACATGCTAAATACATTTGTCTTTGTCCTGTGTGTCGTTCTGCCTTTTTTCCCCTAAAGGTATTTCTGGGAGTGACTGTAGTGTCCCATGCGTTGTCATTACAGCCCGACCAAGATTTATGAGTTGGTAACTGTCTGAATGCTGGATCACAAAGCATCATTTTTGTTCTCTCCTGACCTTAGCCACGACCTCTGGGATGGCAGGCAGAGAGAGAAATGTGTGATTTCAGTACAGTCAAGCAGGGTAACGCGATTCGCTGGCGCTGCTAAAGCACAGCTTCACATTTCTGTGACAGGGAGGACATTAAATTGGCCTGAAAAGTTGTTACGAAGGGTACTAGAGGTTGTAGGAGTGCCACCTCTAGTGGCACCACCTGGTTCCACCAGGGAGCAGTGCCCTGGCTCCCTTGGATCTGCTCAGGACACCTAGTGACAAATGAGCACTGTTGGAGTCAATTATCAGCTAAGTTTAACACACAGTATTCTGGGTATTTTGTGCAGTAGGTGTGATTTGAAGCAAAATTATAGAAATTTGTGGTACCTAAGGTTTTGGAGCAAAGTATGTGCGTGGATACATATACGTGCTCCTTTTATTTCTTATAACGACTAGTGCATTTGCTGTCCATATTCTGTATCATGAGCTGCACAGAACAGGCTGGTCTCTCCCCTTTGTGCTCTCCCCTGACTGCCAGACCACCCGGCCCTCCTGCACTACAAGGTCTTTTCTCCTGTGATGCCTCACCCCAACACCAGCTCTCTTTGGTCCCTACATTGCAGGGTTTCCAGAAAGCTGTAAAAGCAATGGGAACTGGATGAAGATGGACCAAGGCTCTTGCATTGGTCCAGTCCAGTCCATTTCACAGCATGAAGATTTTTCACGTGCCCAGCACATTCAGGTGTGGATTTACCGAGAAGTTCACCGGTATGAAGTCTCATGGGACAAGGGGGCTAAAACCCAGTGCAGCTTTGTGCCCTGAGGTGCAGCAGGACCCTGTTGCTTCAGATTTTCACTGAAGGTTATTGAGATATTTTAGCCCTCTGAAGAAGCATCTTCTTCTTCCAAAGACGTCAACAAAGAGACACTCATTTAAAACTAGAGTGAGTGTCAGACTGGACCCAGATCTTCAGCGGCAGCTGTCTCTGTGCCCTCCTCTCATGGAGGCAATGACAAATGGCAGCTGGACCCTCTGGATGATGGTACATGAATTGGCTGAGATGGGATCGTTAGGAGAACACAGGTTTGCTGAACTCTCTAAAGTGACTGGGCAGTGTTACTCACAGGTCACCCTCACCCAGTTGGCATCACATTGAGAGCAAAGAATATCTTCCCTGCTCCTAGGAAGACTGAGACTACGATCTTCCCTTTGGAAAAGAAGTGGCAGCCTGCAGCAGGGAAGCGGAGGCTCACAGAAACAGAGGAGGCAGAAGGCAGAATTTTAGGGCTCACTTTCTGATAAGTCTGGTATTTAGTCCATGTGCGAGTTTACCAATCAGTGACATTGGTGCAATACCCCTGTAGAACATTGGCAGTTCCTCATTTGGATTTCACCCTGCGTATCTACTGCTGGCAATTCAAAGTGTTGTTGCAAAACCCAGTGAGCTTTAGATGGGGTTTTACCTTTTACCTTGCTGATTCCAGCGGAAAGTTGGCACAAGCCACATTTCCCATCAAAACTAGTGATGAATTTCTCCCAGCTGATGGTTGTTTAGAGAAGAGTGAGAAATGACTCAGGGCTCTGAGGAGATTCTTGCCTCTGCTTGTTTCCAAGCTGTAACCCTGGTCCTCTCTGAAAGTGACAGAGGAGAAGCCAAAGATGAAATGGATCTTGCAGAGGACAAGCCTCTTGCAGCACGAGTGTCTTTCTGGCAGGTGTGAGGTGAAAATGATTGATGAGGTCAGTGTAATGTCCCTGCTCTGTCTCTACTGACCCCCATAACGCTTAGAAAGAAGAAAAATCCTGGTCTCCAGCTCTGCCACTCAGAGACTTCTTTGCAGAGCTATATTTATTACAAAATAATTATAGCTGCAAATTAGGAATGGGGGTGTTCTAGCACCTCCTTGCATCTCTCTCATGCATCTAAAATGAAAGTGGTGTTGCGAAACTATTGTAACCTTCTGTTCCAGGTTCAAGTCAGACATGAAACAGAGACGCTTATTTAGTTAGGCGCAAACTCTGTGTGTGTTGGCTTCACTGCCCGTTTTCTAGACCTGTTTTACGCGCCAAAGAGTCCAGTGCATTTGTAGCAACTTTAAATAAACGTACAACTCAAATAAAGCGCAGCTGTTCTCGTTCACACCAGGCCTTCCTAATACCGCCTTGGGCCCTGGGGAGTGCCGTGTCCTCAGCTCCTCCTGATGGTGCTGAGGGAGGAGGACACTCAGGGGTGATACCCGCACAAATCTGTGGATGCTTTTCCATTGCCCTCTAGAGATAAGCTGGGTTCAGACAGTGTTTCTCAGGTGTTGGTGCGCAGGTTGTAAGGGGACGGCAGCAGAAGCATGAACGGGTGAATCACGGGTACGTTTGCTGACTGCAGGATTTTTCTTTTATCAAAAATGTTGCTGCTGTGAGGGCCTCTAACTGCAGCAGGTCCTAGTCAGGTGGCCACCTAGGGACAAACAGAGCCTAATCTACTGCAGTTGCCTTCCCACACAGGCTGGAATTTCTTTCTGGAGAAATTTTGCTCTTACTCAAAGGTGTTTTATGGCAGCCTTTTTAAGAAACCGGTTCTCAAAGCTCTAAACCCACTAAGTTATTTAGTTACTCAGCTAAGTTATAAAAATGAAGGTTTAAGATCAGTGCAACAAGTTCTGTCCTGAGACAGTGTGTGAGTCATTCTGAGTAATATCCATACGATGGGAACACGCTCAGGGCCCAGGTCTATACTGCCTGGGTCAAGAGCAGAGCCCAGCCGCACGGACGTCTGGAGATACCGTTTAAACATACATAACTGTCGTGATCTCTGTGACTGAGTCTTCAGCAGGGAAAGGCAAAAGTACGGAATGAAAAATAATTACAGTCAGGGTATATCTTATTACCTGGAGTTTTTTACTGACCTCTTCAAGGGAACCAATGCATTAAATAAGCATAACTGCAGTACAAAAAAAGAGAAAGATTGTTCTGCGCATTTCTATGGTTTTAGTTCATGTGTTTTATGCTACATGTGACTAGCTGGGCTGGTTAGGGTTTAGGAAACACTTAAGAAAGAAAATAATCTTGACATATGCAATTTTTTTCGTGAAACAGATCCAAAACCTGAAGGTTTATATAAAAAAATGTGTCTGGGTATATGATGGCATAAAATTAGAATAAAACGCTAACTACAAAATAGGGACACATACAGCAAATAAATACATTAAAACCAATGTAAAATTGTAAAGAATAATTCAAAAGGAGAAAGCAAATGCAAGACTAAGCAACACAATATACAGAGTGCATATGCCCAGGCTTTAAGTGTGGTCATGATGGTTTTGTGTATCCGTACTTCACTTCATCGGGACAGAGACCTAACCATAAACCTGAGGCAAAGGTTTAAGTGGGGTGCAAGAGAGTTATGCTCTGAGTGATTTAGAAACCACACAGGTACCTGTTGATGTTCCAATATGTGTTTGTGTTCTGACTTCACTATTGTGAATTAACACATCTAGGACCTACTCATTTCAAACCATGGCATCACCAGAATGTCACCTTCAGCTTCCGATGTCATTGATGACATCCTTAGCCTGGTGTGGTGAGTATCTATCTCAAGAGAAATGTCTATGTTTTAAGGACTTCTGGGTCATCATATGGCCAGCAATGTATTTCATCCCATGGTTAATCCCCTGCATGCCATGCTATGTTTGCCTTGAGGCTTGTTTCAAGGTCTTGATTAACGCCACCTCTCCATGCCTAGTTAAGCTGGCAGAAGCCTGTTCTGCAACCAAAATGGGTTTCCTGTCCCCCCCGTGCTCTCCAGATGGTTGTTCACACTCCCTCCCCCTGTGTCGGCACAGGTGTTTCTCTGACCATGCAGTGAGAGATCAGAAAACTGATCTCAGTGAAAATTGACCTGGTTTAAAAAAGAAATGCCTGGTTTTCAGACAGCCCATTTCCTTGGATGGTTTCTCTGAATGTCTGTGAGAGGGAGTGCTGGCGAAACGGGAGCAGAGAGGGCAGCGGGGGCTGGGAGGAGGCAGATGGGTCTCCTCCTCTGGTCAGCTTCTCTGGAAGTGTGGGGAAGTGCAGTCTGAAAATGTGTAAGCAGTATCCAGGTACCAGTAATGTGCAGTCTGAAAATGTGTAAGCAGTATCCAGCTGGATCATGGACCTCCTCACAGACCCACGTAATGAGAATACCTCAGCCTCCACCAAGCTGCTGAAGAAGCAGCTCCCTCTGAGAATATCGGTCACACTGACAAGTCCCTGTGGGATTTACAGCCACTGTGTGGTAGAAATTGCCTGTGCATATGCTCTTCCCTCATGGTGAAGGAATCCTTTATAAGTGAAATCAGCCAAAGCCCTGCCCCTAAATACATTCTGATTTTAGACTTTTAAAATCTGAAGAGGTTTCCTCACTAGTGAGGTTGTAGGCTGCAGTAGCATATTGTCAGCTGCTTCCACGCTACAATCCTAACCTCATGGGCTCCTATAAGCACTGCAGTTCCTTTTCCCTTAAGTTAGAAGTAGTCAGTTTATCTCCTAAGGGCTGGATTCAGCCCAGCAGGAAAGATCATCCAGATCGAGAAGTAGTAAATGAATGGTTTGGTGACACCGGCTTGTTTACTGATGCCATTTTTCATGAGCATAAGTGATCTTCTCACCTTAGGTCACCTGAAGTGTCCACCACAAGACCACAGTAGAGTCCCTCCCCATTACAGGACACATCTACCCACGTGAAGGTGTCACGCAGAAAAGTGGGGTCATACAGCCAGATGCTAGCTGAATTTTCTGTTATGTGATTGATTACACGGCAGTAAGTAGAGGATACATGTGGTCACTTGGCCTGACTTTTCTCACTCATTCAAAAGCACAGTTATCATGTCACGCTGGATACGAGCGTTTTAATTAAATGACAGCTACAGCTTTCGTCAGCTGTAAGAGGCAGAAGCTGTGTGGCTCTTGGATGCCATCACGAGCAGCCACTCTGCCTAGCCCAGCCAAAAGAAGAACCATCCTGTCCTGCTCTCTGAAAGATGGCTGAGTGATAATGATCCCCTGCTATATGCTAACATACTTCTGCAGCAATGGGCGATGCCTTTGCCGTATTACGCAGAATCCTGCTCTTCCTCTGAGCTGTGGCTTCTCTGTGTGTGTATGGTTCCCAGATAGCCCTGTTGTGGTTTGCTACCTGGGCAAGGCTTCAGTGGGTTTTGTCTATGAGATCATGTTTACTCTCAGATGTCTTGGCACAATGCTTGAGAAAGTGAGGTAGATTTTGGGCAGGAAGCAGCTTCTCCCACATGCAGAGCAATACCAAAGCGATTCTGATGACTGACATTCCTGTTGAAATGGAAGGAGATGAAGATGAACTCCATTCAAATTATTGGGCTGATGATTTGCATTTTAGCTGGGTCCTATCGCGAGTAAACTATCTTGCCCTGAAGGGTGCCTAATAAGATTTTAAGCAATAATTTAATTAGTTTGTGTAAGAGAACCTGTTGTAGAACATAGCTATCTACACCAAATCCCAACGAGGCTTTTACGTGTGAGAAGCTTGGGCCCCTGACATCAGGGATCAGTATTTCTTAAACACCGTGCAAAGATGGTGGAGGAGAGGCTGGCAGTATGTTTTGGACTCGGGTGTCCTCCAAAATACTCTTGTGGTCCCTTTTACTTCTGCTTTTTCTGTATGTCCAGAATGACACAAGCTTCTGTTGGAGCTGCTCCCACCCGTGGCAGCAAAGCAGCATGCTCCCACGTCCATGGTGCACAGAGGGCATCCTCGGCAGCTCCTCCTGACAAGGAGCAAGACTTGAGCAACTGCCGTGTCCTTTGCCTTGCTCTCATTCTGCCACGCGGGACGCATTGCCAGTACCTGGCAGTGATGCTGGTGTGGAAGGTGGCAGAGTCCGGGCACTGCCAGCTTTCCCTCTGATAAATCAGCGTGAGATGTTTTGATTGGGTGTGTGAGAGATCTCTGCGTATTTACTCCGTTACACTGTGTCTGAAACACACCATCAGGACAAACTCACCCCACTGCCTTCCAGGATGTTATACTTCATTCAGTCTCACAGTTTTTTTTCTTAAGACAAGACAGACTGCAACAGGGGAAGGAGGCAAACAAGCAAAAAATATAGAAACATATCATAAGATGGAATGGGCAGATTTTAACAAGTATTGAGGGAAAAATAAAACTCTTTATAAAGTCTTTGAATAAAAGTTTACGCAAGAGAATAAAGGCAAAGCCAATCATCCAGACCAAATAACTAGTTTCGTTTACAAGTTTTTGTAGGAGATTCTTTCTGGTCAAACAGCTATTTTGGAAGTAAAATCCTGGTTTTGCTCTTCTGTTTTACCTGTGTTTGAGGTAAAGCGTGAAACTTCTTCTAAATGCCACCCTGTAGTAGTTCCTCCTCAGGATATTGTTTTAAAGCTAATTGAATTGCTGGGGTACATTAAACATCGCAGCGCTTTAAGCAGGGGAAGTAATTTAATGATGTGGTCTTTAAGACAGTTAATTAGCCTGGCATGTATGAAAGTGTAACAAGACCACCACCTACTGTAAAAGTGAATGTTCTACACTCCCGAGCACTAATTCCTGATAGCTTTACCCCACATGGAAGTCCTTAACCCCTTTTTTGTCAAAGGTTTTTAGGTGGAATTGTTGAGTTTGGAGTTGGGGTTCGCAGCTCTCTCCAACATTAGCCAGAGGGAAGATCTAAGAGGTAAAATAAATCGCAATCGGTTTAAACATCAGTGATTGTTTCTGAAAAGATTATTCTGGGGTCTGATACAAGCCATTTTCATAATGCTGATGGATTTTTTTAGCTGGAAATAGCAAGGATTTAAATAAAACTTCTGGTGATGTCAGCACGGTTTTTAGAAAATTGCTTGTGGTGACCCTGATGCAATATTGCTGTGTTGCCAGCTTGATTTATCCACCCTAGCTGGGCTGTAAATGACAACATCTAGCACTCGCTCTGTTGCTGAAGCAGAAGGTGGCACAGGTCATGGTGCAGGGGGAAACAGCAAGGTCCCGCTGTAGCTCTTTAGCTCTATATTTTTCAGAGCAGTGAGCAGCATCTGCATCTCCTGTGCAGCCTGAGCTGGGGGCAGCTCAGTCCCACCAACCCCTTGGGGTCTGGGAGGTCTCAGCTCCTCTCAGCAAACTGCTGGCACTTGCCAGGCTTTGCTCACTTGTCGAAATTTTGTCAAAGCAAGGCAGGACAGAGGCTTCTCACAAAGGGCTGCAGGCTTTGGCCACCTGGAGTCTTCAAAACCCGACTGCCAGCTTTTATCAGAACTTACACAAAGCTTGGTGTCTCTTTGGCTTTGCCTCTTTATCTTGCAGCAGCAGAATTCAGTGACAGAAATGACGCTCCAGGGTTGAAAGTCCCAGTCCTCAGAGGTCTTCTGCCTCTTCTTTGGAAGGCACCTACAACTAGTTCTGAAAGACCACAGAGCTTCTTATATTCCCCATTTCTGGATCAGATGTGGGACAATTCAATAACGTCTTCCCCTAAAAGGATCAAAAAAAGGAAAAAGAAATCTGATGTGGAGAACCAGCGAGAGAATTCTTGAGGGAGCAAAATGTAGCGCTGGCCTTGTTGAATGCCATAGAGAGGCTGCTCTTACTTCCAGTAGCCCCGATTTTACTCAAAGTCACTTTCTGCTTCTGTGTCTGCGGTTTGAAGTGGTC
>NW_010387677.1:34952-48135 GCF_000710305.1 Buceros rhinoceros silvestris
AGGAGGGCAGAATTTTCTCTTCCAGTCAGAGAGCAGTCTCAGTGTTTTGCAGGCGGAGTTCAGCGCTGGCAGGGACGGGAGCGTTCCTGATTAAACAAACTCCCTAATAGACCACGTCTTGTGCCGTTAAACTCGCATGCATTATTGTGCAGGAGGCCAAGCATACTTCAGCCACAATGATGGAGTGGGCAGCGCTCTGTCAGATCAATTATGTACAAGCCCCATCTTCTCTATGATTCCCTCGATTTTTCCTCCTGACAGTTCACCTTGTGCCCAACCTTCTGTTCTCACGGAGAAAAACCTGCAGACAATAGAAAACCTAGGGCTGTTTTTCCTCATCGCAAAATGGTATAAAGTAACTCATTTCTGTCAGGTTCCTCATGGCTTTTCGTGCAAATTTATCTTCCCCAGTTTAGGGGATTTACAGCCTCTCTCTTTCTTTCTTTCTTTCTTTTTTCTGTGTTCTCTTTGGTAATGTCACAGAATAGTGAATGGGCTCTGGTCTGCTGGTTCACAGCCATGGTCCCTGTGCCGTTAACAGAGCTGCAGTTGGTGGCAGGTACTCCTCCTGCTCCCTCTCCTGTGAGGAGCTGCTGTGCTCAGACACCACCCATTTCCCATCCCAGGGCAGCAGACATGGTCCACGCTGGGGTATGGCCTGTTCCACATCCTGCCCATGCAAATGCCATTGAGATTGGGCTTTAGCTTCTCTTCATGACAGAACACACCACTGCCCGGGGGAGATGAGTCCTAGGAGAGGCTGTTCAGTTCCCAGTCAATTATCTGATGCAAGTAGCCTCCACCATGTATAATCAATTCTGCCCACTAGTATCTAATTTAAAGAATTAATTTGTATTTACTAAAAGTGAGGACCAGTATCAGCTTATACTGCCTGGACTAACTCAAAGCAGATTCCATCAGGGTGAGGTGTGATACAAATGAACCGAGTGCTGTGAGCTGGGGCAGCTTCAGAGAAGGAATCTGGTCTGAAGCTGGTGCCTCATCTTTCTCTGTCCTGTAGGCCAAACTGTGCAGTGGGGCCAGCAAAAGGAGATTTGGTGGTACCCAGCCTGAAGACAGCCAGGAAAACACAGCAAAGAGAGAAGTTGATGAATGGCTCAGGCAAAATTTCTTTTATTCCTACTATATAGAAGAAGGAGGTGTTAGTGCACGTGCTTAATTCCTATGAGCTCAGTTGCGCGTAAGCAAAACCAACATGAAGTGCAATCAAGCACATTGTTACTGGTGGAGTTAGATACTCCATATATCAAAACTGGAAGAAGTACTGAGCTGAAACCAAGCTCCAACAGATGCGTATGTACAAATGCAAAGCAGAAGTGATGGCTATCAGGGACCTCCTGGAGTCCTTACAACACACTGGTGGTGGGAAGCTTGTGACTCTTTCTCTGCCTGTGGTGGGATTGTCTAAGCCGTGCCTGCAGATGAAGCTGCAGATAAAGGCTTTTGGCTTAGCTAAATTGTTCAAAACAGCCACTGTTTGTGACGAATGTAAGGGGAGAGGGCCCCGAGCCTCCCGCACTAGACAGGAGCTGCCTTCAAGTTGGCGCAAAGAACATTAAATGCAGCCGGAGCAGCTCGGGAGTGCTGGCGGCAGCCCATGCCCCAGGGAGCTGCGACTGGAGAGATCTCTCCAGCCAAGGATAGGAACACATTTTTTTGGTTCAGATTGATATCATCTACAGATGCCTTGTCTTCCTAACGAACTAGCTTCCCTGTCTAACCTCCGCCTTCTCTGATCAAAAGACTATTCTCTGTTGATAGGGCAGAAATTAAGCCGTTTTTCTACTGGTGTTGCTGGAACCTGGGGAGAATTCCAGGTCCTGCTAAGATGGGTTTTCCACATAGTCTTTTTTTACTTGTCACTGTTTTCGTTTTTACTTTGATCTGACCAGTTCTGCTCTCACTTCCCAATCTCATTTGTCTCTCCCTCTGTAATGAGAACACCGATAGCGGATATATTACGTGATAGATTGTGTCAAGCAGTCACAACACTGTAGGATCACTGTGTCATGGAATAAAGACTGCACATGGCAAGAGGCAAGATTCATCTGTGAAAGTCGTGACAGTCTTTGATTGAGAAATAATACTCTCCAAGACAATCTGAGTATTTTTGGCCCTGATATCCAAACTGATTTAAAAAGGGAGATGTGCATAATAAAAAACCCGTCTTCAATAGTGAAGAAATCTGCAGTAAAGTGTTTTCAATGCTACGTGAGTGCCATTGCAAGGTATAAAATGGGTTTTTTTTATAGCTAATTGCTTCCCCTATCAATGACTATAGCAGTACATTTCTATAAAAGCCTCTGTCCTGGAATGAGCAAGATCATGTCTTCGAAGATACCTCGTATACCTTTAGCAACAAAGAACAGTTAGTCTTTTCTCAGAGGAAAAGGTCAGTGCTTTGTATGGTCACTGATATTTAAGGTTTTAGTCAGAGATCAACTATGCAATGATGGTGCCTGATGGTGTAGTGCTCTACCTGCTCAGGCTGACTGAAGACAACCTGGAGTCCTTGAATGCTCTTACCTCCTTCTTGGGCAGATATTCCAGTCAATACCTGGAAACTTTTTACCTATAGGTGAAGTCATGACCTCTAACCATGATCCAGTCCGAGGAGAACGGTCAAAAAGCAAATGGTCCTGAAACAGATCATAGTTCACCTGAGAAGTTTCTCTTTATCAGGCAGTGAGAGGTTCCCGCTGTGGAACCTTGTAATTCCAACTCCTGACACTCGGCTTTTCTGCTGGGTGCACTTTTGAAGGCAGGGGCCCAATAACCTACATTACCAACAAATATTTCAATCTGACAGCTCACTATCTATCTGACAGCAGTGCTGCGACAACACGTCTGGGGCAGATTCAACACTATTATGTAAGCCACCAACCAATTCTTTTTTTGAATACATTAAAGGCTGCTTAAGTACAAAACCCACCCATGCAAACCTTAAAATGCAGGGAAATATTTGGCTAAGAAGAGCTTTTGGACACCCCTTTGTGCCCACACATTACAGCAAGCAATCACACTGCGAAGCAGCCTCCACAAGAAACTCCTTTGCATTTCCAGCATCCAAGAAATGTAACACATGTCCAAATTCCTCTGGCGAGGGGAACGGGAACAAACCTTAACTCTGACCTCAGCTGGAAGTTGGCAATGCCAGCTTTGGAAGGGGAAGCTCCGACTGCTGGTACCTCTTGGGTGGTAGCAGGCAGAGGAGGAAAATCAGCTCTGGGAAAATGCCTGCCTGGACACCTTGGGGTTTTCCCAGTCTACAGCAAAATATCCAACATTCCTCAAATCACTGGTTCATATCCAGGACTGGAAATGCCTTCTTTGGTTTCCCGGAAAGGGATGAAGGTGGTAGGACTCTCAGTGAGAGACCCCCATCCCTTTTGGCAGGGCTCTGCTAGAATTTGGCCAGTGGTACCAGACAGATGGTTGGTGTGATTGGAAGCTCAGCCATTTCTTTGGGGTTGAAATCCTTTCTTAGTCCTTCTGGAGCCCTTCAGCTGCATTTCATTTCTGACACGACCATTTTGAGCTTGATTTAAATAGGGCATCATAAGCAGAAAGAAAGGTGCTCACAAAGGGCTTGGTAGCACTCTGGGTTGTTTTTTATTAGCCTGTCTCTGCAGGCAGTGGTTCAGCTCCTGAAACAACTTGTTATGTCACCAGTTGATCCTGTGCTATAGCCATTTATCCAAACCAGCCATCAGCCTGTCCTGGAGAGAAGGGGGGACACAGTGGAACCAGGAAGGAAACCATGTTTGGAGGTACTGCCTTCAGAGCTGTGGGTGATGGCCAGGGGACTGGATGCTCTCGGGTTTGAATGGCAGGCAGCGGGGCTGGCTACAGGCCAGGCACCGGAATGGCCTGAGAGACACGTCCCTGCTAGGGCAAGGGCTCTCAGCTCCCAACAAGATATCACTTATGAAGCATATTTCATGCCCTCAACGGTGGCCTCTCCCACCTTAATGTCATGTCAGTGTCACTGGTTCTTGCTGAATTTGGAGCTCAGCAGTTCCTGGGTGCTGGGAGCATCTGCCTGGAGGCAGGGTATGGCTTATCAGCATCTTGGTTCCATAGGAGGCTGATTCTCCAGACTCCTGCTGAGATGTTACCCAAAGGCTTTCATCTGAGAAAGAAAGTAATGCTTTGCACTCCACTCCTAAAGGACTGCTGATTCCTGGGCCAGCAAGTCAAGTGACCCAAACCAGCCTGGAAGCTAGAGGCAATGGCAGAGCCCGCAAGGTGCACAAAACAAGAAGACAGGGCAGAGAAAACTGCCCTGGTAGGAAGCATGGGCAGGAAGGAACCAAGTGGCCTTGGTACCATCCCATAGCCATTAACTGGACCGTTGGCACTGACAGATCAACCATGTGCTGTGATGTCAAATAGGTGCAGTGACAGGGAGCCACTCACAGAGGGTGCAGATGGGTCCATCTATGGATATTGCACCAATTCCTCAAGTTAAACCCAGATTTATTTATGAACAAGGTCTGTCCTCCCTTTCCTTAAAATGTGACGTGGTGAGAGGTCTTGTGTAACCCCATTAGGATTAGTGAAGGTACTCTGGCTTTGCAGACTTTGCAAGTCCAAGCAGACCTTGGCTTCTCTGGTTTTAAGTGCTTCAGGAAACCCACACTCCTCATGCAGAAAAAAAAGCGGGCACAACACTCAGTGTCGTCATTTCCTCATCATTCACTGTGTAAGCAGGCAAAGAAAACACACATTGTGCTGGTTTAGAAAGGAATACTCTCTTTGGGGCTACCAAGTAAGAACAGTGTGTTTCATATATTTGATATGCAAGGTATTGGATTATTTGTAAAAATCCCCGTGATTCAGCAGCACTGTGGGCTCATGAATCAGAGGGTAATGTTGAAGGGATGTTTATTTGAAAGTCTTGCCTCCCTTAGCAGCCCACATAGCAGCCCAGCAACCTGCTTCCTCTCTTCAAGGTCTTTCCTGCACAGGCTGGTTCCTGAACTCTACCAACCTCCCTGCCTTGGATTTTGAGGAGGTTACGCATTGACATAGGTGAGCTGTGTGTTACCTAATGAGTTAGGTTCAGATATAAGTCCTCTGACAGGGGTGTAAATTTTCTGAGCTATGATTACACATGTGAAAATACAGTTATTGTAAAATCAACCACTGCTGCTACTAGTTAAGAAGGAAAACTTGCCCATCACCTCTAGCAAGTACCTGCAGTTATTTATACCTGATGCAGGCTGAGAAATGCAAGTCTTTTTGAAGCAAACATCCACAGAGCCACCGATTCTTACAAGAACAATTAGGACCAATGTCTGAACTCCTGTATAACACAAATGTTCACATTGATGCCTTTTAAACCTCAAGCTTCTCTTCTAGAGAATCATTTGCTCCTAATATCAGCCTAGACAGACGAGCTACTCATAGGCAACTCGTATCTCCCAACAGATCTATGAGGGAAGGAGACCTTGTCTCTGGTTTTTAAATAGAGTGAGCTCTCATTTTCAATGGACATCCAAATTCTTGTGCTCTAAGGAAGGGGGAGGGAAATCAGTACAAAAAGAGGGAAAGAATGAAGAAAATAATTTCATTTCTGTTACTGTAGTTTCAGTAATTTTATTAGTCATTGCCCCTGTGCAGTCACACACCGCTATTACCCACTTCCCTGTACTGGCTGCACTGTCACCGTAAGAGGCACAGTGGCCCATGACTGGGGAGGTCAGCGTTTTTTATTTCCTTTCAGCTCACTCTAATGAAAAGCACATGCGTCCAGTAAATCTTGCCTTTTCCCTTATTAAACCAGTCAATGTTCATTACTGAGGTCTGTGCCTGGCTGGGTGGGAATCAATAAGATGATCCTTTTAATCGCCTTAGTAATCAACAAGCTATTTCTTATTTCAATCTCAGCCCAGCAGTCATTGAAATCCAATGATTTATCTGCATTACACATGCACTCACACACACGCTTGCAGCGTAGAGAGGTTTTATGTGTGTACAAAAGAGAAAGAGAGAGAGAAAGGCTAAATTTCACAATATACTTTAAATTATTGTGCCAGAGAAATAACCCCAGTTTTATTATTTACTTCCTAGTAACCAGCACACGCATGCCTGAGAAGGCTGAGTGGGAGTGAGATGATGTGCCAGTGCCTGCAGTGCACACGATGAAACGGCACAAAATAAAGGGATTTTAACGGAGGGACTGGCCAAGAGGCTCATTAGGCCTGTCCTAAACCCACCTTCCTGATTTCCCCTCTCATTCCCATTTCTGCCTCATCCAGGCAGAGCGTGCAGCGCTGCAGGAGCACACTGTGCTGTCAATGGGGTGAGTACAGCTCTGCTGCGTAACCGGTGGCAACTTTTGCCCCTCGGTGCCTCATCTTCCCCAGCTGTAACACGGGGAGAGTCAGACCAATTACCTTCAGCAAAACCTTCAAAGAACAATATTGTGCAAGAGCATTAGTTTGGGATTAATCATGACTGTTTCAGAAACGAATGCTGCTGTCTGTCCCCTGGACTCCTTCTGAGCGCGTGCTCTGCCCAATGAGCCTAACCTGCGCTGTGAGAGGAGCTATTCAGAGCTGGGTGAGCCCTGCCAGCACTTTACGTGCCTGTATTTTGAGGGCCTGACCATAAAAATCTTTTAATCTCTCTTGGTTTTGCTTTGGTTCATCCTGAGTGTGTTGTGTGTGAAGTCAAGGAAAAGAGCTGCCAGACAGCCCTGAGAACTGCAGTTTAGAAACTTCCACACGTGGAGGGGTTGCTCACATAAGCCTTTTGCGGCTGTGAAGCTCCTGAGATGTCATTAGGGCTGCTTGTCTGAGTAAGGATTGTTTGCACCAGGGAGCTGAGCCAAGCATTGCGCTCCAGCCATGTATCTGTATGAAATTTAGGCGGACTGCCCCATCAAAGTACTTGGGCAGGAACGGCAAAACCCTGACCATGATAAAATAAACAGCTTGTAGGTTGATTTTAGTGATTTTATCCCATATTTTCTTTCTTCTGAAAGATCATTATAGTCTGAATTACGGAGCATGTTAATAGGTGGAAAATTGGGCACAGGGACTTTTCTTCTGCTAAATTATAAACTTTGGTTTTAGGAGAACAAAAAATGGGATGAGGAAGAGGAAAACGTCAAAGTGCAAATGCATCAAGTGCAGGCGTCGGAGCATCTTTCAGCCGTGCCTCCCGTTACGTAAGGCTGGGCTGCATTCGGGCTGCAACCCGACACTGCCCCTTTCTCCCCCAAACAGAGCCTTTTCTCATCAAATTCACTCAGGCACTTCTTCTCAAGTTCTTCATACACTTCTCGCAAGAAAAAAGAAATCATTCATATCTCTCAAAGAGAGGCTCGGATTCTTCAGATATTTTCCATTATAAGCTTTTGGCACCATTATTACCCACAGATCGAGTTACTTTTTTGATCCCCCTTCTTTCATCTAGTAAAAATGGATTATTTCATTATTAGCCTGGAACCGTTACTGTTCACAGAGATCAGGTCTGTATATGAACAATGCCTTCCCCAGTACATTGCTGAAAATCCCGTGGCTGCTGTAAGGTTTCCTTTAAACACTAGAACTCTTTTTTTTTTCCCCTGCGATCAGCATGGTCGCGCAGTCTCTGAAAAGACATTCCTTTTCTCTGAATTGTACAAAAGCTCGATATGGTCGTTCTCAATAGTTTATGGAAGATCTTAACTGGTGTTAATCCTCTTACTAGCTGTTTGTGTATACGACATATATACGTATATATAAATATTTCCAATGTCTAGGCTAGCTTTTATTGTAATTGGACTATATTTTAACTACTTAATTAATTGTGAAAAATGGCCAGCCTGAGTTGCTCTGAAATTTCCTATTTGAAAATTTAGACAATGGGAAACACTTTTGGCTGTTGTGTTCCCGGCTTCTATTTTCCCCATTCCTCGTCTTCCTTTGGAAGTGCTGCTCTCCACAACGGGATCTCAATTTGAGAAGCAGGGGAGTCTCTGGAAAATGCAGACCCACATCATAAAGCGAGAAGGGGAGGTTTTCCAGTCAGTGTTAAAAAACAGTCCTGCTCTCCTCTTCCCTGCCCCGTTTGCCAGTTTCTGTGGTGAAAACCATCCCCAGCATCATAGATCTCACAATCACAGAAATGGGGCAGAAATCTCAATCTTGCAGGTCCTGGGACAGTGCCCTTGACCCCACAGCTTCCTCCTTCTCCCTCCGAGTCCTTGATGCAGACAGCAGCAGTTGTGAACTCTCATCTCACCGCCTGCACCTCTGCTCCATCTTCTCAGCCTCAACCACCCTCTCGTGCCCTCAAAGCATCTTCCTGCAGGAGAGCACCTGTCCTCTGAGAAGTGGGCTAAATTCATTCATTAATTTTAGCAACAACTACCAATAATTCTGAGCCGGTGACAACTTCTAGATGCCAGCAACATGGGCAGCGGTGGAACAGATGGAATGACAGGTAGAGCGCTCGCTTCCCATCCCCACTCCTCTGAGAGAGCTTGAATTCTTTATGTCCTCCATGTGTCTTATCTGTTTAGACTCCACCAGAACCTGTTTTCTACCTAATAGTAGACAAATGGTTTACGTAAGTCGAGTCCTCGGTTCCTACGTGAGTGAGGGTGATTTCAACATTTTTAGGATTTATTGTGTAACGACCTGTTTCCTGCTGTGTTTAGTTTAACTAGTTTCATTGAGCACATCGCTTCTTTTTACTGTCTTGGTACCTCCCTTCCATGTGTGTCATTTCCATCCTCATTCTAACCCATGCCAACGAGGCAAGAAAAAACCCCAACACCCACCCACCAGCGATTACAGTTGCCTGGATTTGATTCTGAATCTGGAATTTCGCAGGAATCCTCTGTTACGCTGAATTATGGCACAGAGGCGAGTGTACCATCTTTGTGGGCCGTAGGCTCTTCCAGACTCTTTGTCCTCCATGGTAATGTCCCAATCATACTGAAGTGCTCCCAAATGTGTGAGGACTATTTAAGCTTTGTAAATGCCGTCCTCCAAAAATCACTCCACATAAATGTTTCATGTCTCTCCTCTGCGATGCACAGGCCCCAAACATTCAGCTGTGAGGGTGTTTATATTTGTGGAACTCTCTTGAACATTTGCTGTGGATTTCAAACAGCTGCTACACTGAAGCACTGGGAATAGTAAGATCATGAATATTCAGGTGAAGCCACTGGAATGAACAGCCGTTAATAGAATAAATGCCTAAAGAGTTGTGTAAGGCTTATTAAGACCTATTGGGGCTGAGATAATAAATTCCCTCTTTGACATGTTGCAACTACTGTAGTTTAAACATTTTGGACCACCTCTTCAGAACTGAAAGAAAAAATTATGTTAGTTGTGTGTGCTAACACAATGAAACACCTGGAAGGCTTGGCGCTCAGATTGGGTTTGGCAGCGGGATTTTAACATGCCAGCTCATCGTCACTTCAAATTGTGGCACTGTTTATTGTGTTAGTTGTCAAGGTTATCCAAATTACAGACAGTCTGGACTGAGCACCATTCTCTCACTAGAGAGTATTTTTTTTCCTACGTTCCCTTCAGGTTTAGAAATAATCAATAATATCGCACTTCTGCAATGGAGGGGTGATGTGGACAAAACACTACCACACAAAAAAGTAAACTAAACAAAACAGTAAAAAATAAGAAAAACCCTAAAACATCTTCAAAGTTGTCTTATCCCACTGTGGAAACGCAGCAAAGTTCAGGAAACCCACCCCAGCAGCCTGGCTTTGTGCGTTCAGAAACAACGGGCATTTCTGCGGCTGACGCCTGCTACGGGGACACCTGGGTGGGCGCAGCAGCACAAAGCGCTGGGCTGGAGCAGCCGCTCGGAGTATCGAGAGTGGTTAATTGTTGCAGGAGAACTGCCTTTTTCTTTGAATTTAGCTGTCATGTTGCATTACGCTGCGCTGTATTGCCTGGTTCTGGCACTCTGTGTCACGAAACATAAAATGCGACAGGATGCAGCACAACTCTTGCAGGTTAAAATTTAAAGGCAAACTCAGTAATATTTGATCAGTTACCTGCTGTCAGTTCAGATAAAGGGCATTTGATCTGCAATAGCAGGGCGAACAGGTTGGGAGCAAACTTGCACATGGCAGCAGGGTGCTGCGAACAGGAGAGCACGAGCAAGGCACTTCGAACGGTTAAAAATTAACCCATGTGGCTCTTCTTTCATGTTTTAAGAAAATGATCAAATGATGCCCCTATTTCTTAGTCCCTGTCGATGACAAGCAGAGTCTGGCTAGTTGTTTCAAGAGAAAAATCACATGTTACCCGAAGTATCGAAAAGAAAAACTTGGTTCCACTGAAATTGGTACAAAAGCCCATTTCAACACACTGGGCTTTCTGAGGCAGAGATTAGCTTTTCTCATCCAGTTGAGTGAATGGTCTCAGATGTGTTCGCTGACTGCCCTCATCTCTGCAGCATACTGTATAAATCAGCCGTCTGCATGAAAGAGTCGGAAGCTGCTCGGGATCAAATAAAAGCTGAAATCCCACCATTTCCCTTCATCCATTCCCCTGCACTCCTATTTTTCTGTGACCTGTTTATCAATATGAGAACCAAATCTGTTTCGGAAACTTCTGTGTCATGGTTACATTTTGGGAGGAAGGAACAGATGGAATAGATTAATTAGTCAAACTAGGTTTAAGTAGAAAGGCATTTCTTTCCACCAGTAGCCAAAGGCTAGAAAGAACATATAACGGACAAGCAGAAGTGCCTCAGGACTTCTGGCTTGCTGGAACGGCTTCCCAGCTTAAGACTTCCAGCAGCATAAAGCGTCTTAGATTTCAGCTCCTATTAAGAAGTAGGTCAGGAGGTGCCTGATTTGCAGGAAGGCAACTGCTCCCTCCTGCCTGTTCAAAGTAGCCACTCCAAAACGTTTAACGTGTGTTTCAGTGGGTTTAGCACAGCGAACTCAAGTGTGGGACCATGTGCTGGACGCTGGCTGCAAGGCTTGGGTTCAGTCATCCCACCTAAGAGTGGACGCTTAAGCAAGACACCTACGTGAGGATCGTGGTGACAGGAATATCCCTGGCTGGTCAGTGGAGAGAAACAGGACCACTTGGAATGGAATTTAGCTTACTTTATGGGCCTGGGTTTTGCCACGGACTGTAAAGGGAGTCACTGAGGGGCTTGACTTACGAACTCACCAGCTGAGCACCGGGCAGAATTCAGGCCCGTCCTCTTGCTGGTTTGGTTTCAAAGCAGCAATTTCCACAAGTAATTGTATTTACTACCCAAAATGTGTAATTCCCCTCTGACAACTTTTAGAGAATGTGTTTTAGTGCTGTTTCTATTTTTATTTTTTGTCATGGGCAGAAGGGGAAGATGGGCAGAAATCTGGGATGGAAACAGTTATTTCAAATAACCGAGTCAGGAAAGATTTTGGCCAAGAGGAAGATTTAAATCTAACCCAGATGTAGCTCACTGGTGTCTGGAATGGGAGAGATGGTCCCAATCATAAAGTAGCACCCAAGGCTGGCTCAGGAAGCACAGGGATGTCTGTCGGCTGAGGAGAAAGCTGTCTGCCTAGCCCCCAGCCAGAGGAAATGTCCCAGGACTGCAGCTGGCAGTGTGGGATCAGGGAAAGGATGGAGCTTTATGAGCACATCCTGCTGGCTTCTTGCTTCTTGTCTTGTTGGCAGAGCAGGAGGGTTGATAGTAGTAGTAACAGCACGGTCTGAGGAAGAGGAAGCAAGCCTTGTACATATTGCATGGTATCTAAGCAGGGGTGTCTGTGCCCAGGAGTGAGCAGGGACAGCCCTCCCTCCCTCCCTGGGACAGGCGGGTGCCCTGGGCTGAGCTGGCATGGCCTCAGACTGCTGACACCACCCAGAATAAAAGCGGTGTAATCCCCCACCTCGTTGCTACCATCGTCCTGAAACAAGGAGGTGGTTGTGTGCCAGAGAGGGACCGCCAAATGCCGAGGCTGTTTTGGAGATGATGGGTATGCCCATGTCTATATACCCAGGTACATACACACGTACAGCGCTCCTCACGCAGAGCTCCAGCCAGCGCCGTAAGCTCCCCAACAAGACCACAAAAATTAAACTCTCACTGAAGCTTTGACGAGAAATGTGACAAATGACGACACAAGCCAGGAAGTGAGAGAAAAAAGAAAAGATGCCATGGGGAACACTCTAAAAGCTTTTTTTTTTTCCCTTTTTTTTAAGTAGCTTTCTGGGATTGGCTTCAAAAAATCCATTTAAATTCAACGTATTTGTCACAACTTGGCTACACATATGAGGAGAGAGAAGGTAGGAAAGCAAGCAAGGAAAGAGATTGCTTTCCTGGTTATCTTGCAGTAACTCTGGAATAAGAGCTGGAATAAATCTCACTATGTTTACCAAAAAATTGCAGAGTTTGTGGGGTCTAGGCACAGCAAGATGAAAGAAAAAAAAAAATAAAAGAAGTCCCTAGAGGTTTGTTTAGAAATGCAATGTTAAAAAGATTGAAGAAACAACATATTGATTGTAACGATCATTGTAAGGTAATAAAGTAATTAAAAAAATTTTTTTTAAATAGTGCTAATGTGTGCTGAGAAAACCTGGGCTCACCCTTATCTCCCCCTATCTCATTCGAGTCACCTACTATTTAAGAAATGCGAAGTCTCATTGTTCAAATCACTTGGCTCCAATAACAATCTCTTATCAGCACAGTGATATCTCGTGTCCAGGGCCCTGTTCATTTACAGCTCACACTGCAGAACTTTGAACTGGACTCGGAACATCTCCAAGCCTTCGGATGCCAGGGCTGGGATGTGGTACAGAGCCGTGCACAGGGAATTTAAGCCCGTAGAGGACAGGTTTGCTTTACCAGTGGCCTTTCATGGACTTGTTAGGACCAACCTGTGAACCCGTGGGAGCTTTTGTCCCAGAGACTGGAAACCTGGGCTGTCTCATCTTAGGAGGGGGTGTGGTTACTGGATTCCTAATAACTCGTTTCTTACTGTGCTTTTCTTTCAAGGGAGGAACTACCAGAAGCAGGATTATTTTCAGAAGGGGCTTCTTTGGGTGAGAATGAGTATGTGCTTGCTGGTGAGAGAGCTGTCAAGAGTGTGGACACAGGGTCAGGATCTCAGGGGGTGCAGGGGGTAACATCCTGGCAGGAAAGAAATGGAGCTCGACTAAGTGAAAACTGCTGCTCGCTTGGGAAGGAAGAG
>NW_010387677.1:48256-61490 GCF_000710305.1 Buceros rhinoceros silvestris
ACCTGGGTGTAAAGTTCAGGGAATAAACATGCTATTACACGGCTCCTAACTTCAGCCCTGCCTCTGCACACACTTTTTTCTGGGGAAGGAGTGAGTGTAAACCTCGGCACGGTATGAAACACCCTGGGAAATAGCTTGTTTTGTGCAATATCACCCCGATGATGCCCCTGGGTACTGCACGTCTCTGCTAAGCAGTGTCAGCTAAATGTGATGGTGACAGAGGAGTCTGCAAAAAGGTGTTGCACAGCTACTGCAGCCACTTGGGAAGGTACCGGCATTTCTTGAAACCACTATAACCTTCAGTAACCACCAGTTTTAACAGCTACCACTGATACCTCTCCAGCACCTATTCCAACAGTGACAAGTCTCTGGTGCTGTTGTTAGCTAGCGCAAAAAAACCCCTGAATGATCAAAGTATGGAAATGTGTTTCAGATATACTTCAGTAATCACGGGAGCCTGGCTGGTTTGCCGTTCTTTAGCTCAGGGGTGTCTTGCTCCTGATTCCATGGATACCATGAGCAACTCCAACTTTGTGCCTTTAATGCTTGCACTGTAAAAACTGCTGTTGAAATATTCATGCTGACCTTAGAAAGCTATCCACTTGGCCATCTGGAGGACTCCCAGACCCCATCCAGTAGTATTTGATTTTGAAGGATGTATTCTGATCACACTGCCCAGGCTAAATAGACTATTGGTCCATTCGTTTTGTTACTGCCGTTTAGTTACCCCTCAGGATGTCAGCTCCATTTATCCGGGCGAAGGTGAACGAATTCTCCAATGAAGCTGTAGATAAATATGCCAAAGCGCTGCGGATGGTTAGGAGGTTACTCATTCCCGCCATTGCTGCTGCGAATGGGAGTGACCTTGTCTGTAACTCTAACCTTGCACCTTGAGATTCACATGAAAATTCAAAGCAAAACCCTGCCAGGTCAGAGCAAGAACCCAGCCTTGTGTGTAAGAAAAAAGAGATTTGCTTGTTAAGGCAGCTCTTGGTTGTGTTTTGTCCAGGGACACAGAGTGCACGGTGCCCTGGGCTAATGGGAAAAGGGATGAAGAGGGGAGACACTTACTTAATTTGAAGTGGGAAGAAAAAGGAGAGCATGACATCGGAGAGGGCCAGGAAGAGGAGAAAAACGCTGCGCAGAGAAGAGCACCAAAGGCGGAAGCATTGCAGTCCTGTACCTGGTCTCGCCAGGAAGGGGCAGTTCCTTGGGGCTGCCCACCTGTGCTGGCTTGGCATGGGAACAGCAAAGGGCCCCTGTTTCACTCCCCAAATTCCAAACGTGAATGAAGGATCATGGCCATCATGGCTCTCCAAGGGCAACTCCACTCTCCAGGAATCTGCAACACCTGAAACACATGGGCTAGCAGGAGCCATTTGCTACACACTGGCTTGTCCCTGAGACACTCCAGCAGCATTGCTGACGCAGGGTTGGGTGAATTGTTCATGATTAATGATGTTTATTTTGGCCTTTTCTCTCCAGTTTGGGTGTGGGGGCAGCGGTGATGGTGCTGTTTGCCTGATTTATTTATGTTCAGAAGGAGGGTGGAGGAAGGGGGCGTATATCCATGGTCACGCTGACTTTTTCAAGCTGCTCTGGAAGAAAGTGCACACTTAATTTGCATTCAAACTGCATCTCTGGTTCCTATCTCTCAGTAATGCTTGAATAGATTGTGGTGTGTACAAACCTGGCAATAACTCCAAGCTGGCCTGACAAGAGTTAGGAAACACTGCTTAATTCTTCCATTTCATTTTATTTTTGGGGTCTAGGAGAGAATTTTCTTCTTTGCTGCTTGAACATTTTCCCTGTGATTCATGTCCTTTCAGGAAATAGTAATTGACAAAAATAAAGCACTTTGGTTGTTATTTAGTGAGCTCCAGCTAAACGCACACAGTCATGCTTAAGAATCTATGCCCTCCATGCTGCATTTGTTTCAAGCTTCCAGCCTCCTCTAGACAGATTTTTTTTTCCCTGTGCAGGCACAAAAGCCCTTTAGTCAGCACAAATTTGGAGGTAGAACAAAAAGCCTGTAATAGCATATCTCATGCTGCTATCAATTTTCCACTGGTGGAGCACTCGGGTACGTGAAGTCCTTTGTCTACATTCAGAAGTCAGCTTCGGTCACATTACATGACCAACTACAACATTATAGCGTGTTCCACACTGTTTTGAATTGTAACTTAAAAAAAAAAAAAAAGAATAAAATAAAGAAAAGATGTCTTGGAATGTGGCCAGGGCATAATGATTTCAATTCTGAAGAAATCCGACAACCAATTACACTAAATTCAACATTTTCATGTACTATAAGTTTAAAATCTCCTCTAATCAAATAGGGAAACCCTTTCCCCCCATTATACTATGGTTTTAGTTACCAGTAGGCCTCTAAAAATCTGTTTCTGCTTAAAAAGAAACTCTGAAAGGTTATATTTACTATATGTACAAAAAAGGGTTGAATCACACAATTACATATTTTAGAATACTAAAGCAACGTAACAGAGACTAATCATGATCCCAAATTAAATTTTCAAACCTTTAATTGATCCCATCCCAAAGGTAACGTTCTATCTTAATAGCCATGCTGAAATGGTTGCAATTACGTAAAATAAAACTATTCATTGGTAACTGGAAAAAGTCTTCTCCCTAAGCACATGACAGCCGGCCTCGGAAATAGTTGATTGCAAAAGGATGCAACCACTTTGCTTGTATTTCCTTTTCTGATTAAACTGGCCTTCACGTATGCTGAGTTGGTTCCAACAAACCTCACGCGCACAGCAGCTCATTGAAGATAGTACCATGACACGTGTCTGTGTCCCTGCACCTTCTGCTACCGTGTAGCGGGGAAGAAGGGACTGGAAGGTAAAGTGTCCTCAGTGCTGAGCTGCTCTGCTGGCAGACACCGGTGAGCGGAGCCCACTGTGTTGTCTACAAGATGTTCTGTGAGAAGGGAGCTCTTTGGGAGATGCCTTAAACACTGCTATGAACAAAATCAGGCAACAATAAGGGAGAACTTAATCCCCAGTGAAAACTGGAAGTTGCACTATGGGTTACAACATAGGGTTGTCCTGATTTTATAGGTGTCACACAAGGCAGGCCTAGGAAAGGTTGGTGTCTTCTCTCTTTGTTTGTTTGGAAAATGATCTAAAAACAAAGGAAATAATGTTTTGTGGAGGTGACAGTAGATGTCGGTGAAGCAAGAAGTCCAGCAGCTTTTTTATTATTGCCAAGGGAGATCGAGCCTCTCTCAATTTGATATCGACACCTGTGTCACTTGGAACGCTGCCTCTCTGGATGCAGATATCATGCAAATAGTTACGAGGCGCTTTTTCATTACTATTACTCTTACTATCCAACTTCTGTAAGATGTAACTGTCTAGCAGAGACAAGCACGTCCATAAGAGTTCACTAGGAACAAGGCACAAGACAAGCTGTGGCAGTAGTGGGTCACTGGGGCAAACTAACTGGTCTTATCTCAAGAGAGCTCTGCTCTCATCAAGACTGGATGCCTTCCCAGAAGTTAGTCTCCAGTCGAACATGCATCCCTGTCCTCCACTTGGGAATAAAATGATGATTGTCTCCAGGCTGTGGTGTACAGGAGGTCAGGCTAGGTGATCAAAAGCTCTGGCCTGAAATACCTAACAGGAACATCTTCCAAGTAACTCTCCAAGTAAATTCATCACATGCAAGTATTAAAAATAGTCCCCTTCTACACCATGGGATGTTTCGACAGGGAGTGCCATCATCTCTCTGTTGGGTGCAGGTTTGGAGCTCTGTTGCACTACGGACTGTCTAAACACAGTGAAAGCACTGTGCCAAAGAGCTCATGTCCATGTGGAAGTTGAGATACAGAGTAGAAGAGTAGATACAGACTGATGGGGAAGCACAAGGTAAGACTGAAATGATGATGCGTTTAATAAGCATCGACTGCAGCATGTCAGCTGTGGCTTCTCAATCAGATTCTTCTGTGTACGGATTAAATGAGTAAACTGGTTCTACACCAGCAAATTTCAGAATGCAGAAATGATCACTGGCCATGCTCATCCCTTCACTTGATATGCATATGTCTGTCCGTGCTCCATGTGCTTAATATGGTCACAGAAAATAGATTCTTTAAACATCTTGGAGATACAGTCGAAGTGATGTAGGTCCCGAGAGATAGCTATCAGAACTAAGGTTACTCTTTCTCTTTAACAAGACGACTTAGCCATCCAAGTCATTTAGGCATGCCAGCGCAAGCCAAATATCGCCTCTATATATCTTTAAACATCTGAGCCTCTGAATTGCAGTGCTGTGTAGTGGTGAATAAATGCCTACTTGGACATAGAACAAAGATATTCGACTGGCTGAATAGGCGGCATTTGAATTGTACAGAACATACAGATTCTCTGCTAAATGAACGGCTGTTCACTCGCTTGATCAATAGCAAAAAATTGCTCTTTCTCTTTCTGAGCGGACAGTATTTGCAGTAAGGAGGACATGTATATCAAACCAAAAACCTATTTCACAAGCGCTTGAGGAGACTTGTGAAAATAGAATCAGTGCATCGTTTTGCTGATGGAATCTTAAGTAGCGATCAGACAGAAATCGTCGCTAGCCCTGCAGACGTTTGGGATCTACACTCGTCCTGAAGCGTGCAGCCTAGTAAAGCAGGATTCCAGGCCTGACCTACTTTTGCCCCAACCTCTTTCCACCAGCCCTAAATTCTGGTCCTGCATTCAGTGTGGAACATGGTTGTGAATACAAATGATTCCGGGCATTGCTGATGGAAGGAGACCGAGTTCTGTACTTGAACCCACCGCACGTGGGAAATTCAGGGATTTCGAGGTCATGCAAAATTGTTCCTCTAGCAAAATCGATGCGCTTTTTGTATAAATCAGCTTTGGAACAGCTTCAGATTTCTGTGGAGGATTACTCTTCACTCAAAGAGATGGTAAAACTCGGCACAAAAATGAGTATCTGAAACTTTCCCAAAGTTTACTAAAATAGAAGTGAAAGGCCATACTCTTAGCTAGCATAAGCTGGTGCAGATCAGCTACATGACAATTTCCACGAGGATCAGCAATGCTTGCATTTATTGAGCTGGCTGACCCACCTCTCCTATTGATCTTTTTTTGCAGGTGAGATCATCACGATAGTGTTTTGTCTGACATAAAAAGAAAACAAATGAAATGTTGACAACTTTAAATACAACAAACCCACAGATCATTATTCAGTTTAGCTTCAGAGCACTTCTCTGGGCTGTCCAAATCGTGGAATTTGGACATCATTGCAGCTTTGCATTTCTGCTGTAGCATGGCAAGATTTCCTGTGGACAGTGTGAGGAAGTCTTTGCTATCAGTGCCCTTGGTCCTAATGTCACTTACGGATGAGCCAGCTGAGCCAGCGCCACAGCAGGGTTGATTGAAGACGTACCCTTGTGAAGAGGCAGGGGCTGCCTAAACTCCTACTTCTTTTGATGTCTGACTCAAACTAGTCTAATTTGGGTACCCAGTAACACGCTGGCCGCCTCTGCCACGTGGATGTTTGCTGTGTCATTTTCATTCGGTAGAGACTTCTATGAGAGTTCATTGCCTGATACCAACTGCAACAAAAATGTGCAAAGCTCAGCCTGAGCAAATGGGAGGGAGAAGAGGGAATGCTGGTTGGGCATGGAGCACGGTGCTTGGCTTCATTTCTGTTCACCTTGGATTTGGTAGGCAATGTGTAAGGAACGAGGACCTGCAAAGAGAGCAGTTGCTGTCTGGTACCAGAGAAAGGAATGAAATGGTTTTCATTTCAGTCCACTGGTAAAAATGCCTAAACTGGAACCTTGGCAATGTGAATTTTTGTCACTCAGCTGAAGTTTTGGTAAGTTTAGGATCTTTCATCCTTCACCAGCTCTGTCTTTCTTCATCTGTCATGAACAGAAATACAGGGGGTGACAACATAACCAAGGAAGGCAGAGGAGAGTCGGTGGTTCAGATTTGCTGAGCAGCCTGAGCTGTACCAATTCAGAACCGAAAGACTGGGGCTGCTGTGCAGATGCAGCCATAAAAAAAAGACTAAGGATGACAACGCTAATGCACTTCACGAAACACTTGCCCACAACGTTACTAATCCCAGGTAAAGAAGGTCGGAAGCAGCAAGTGATTTGCTCACAGTAGCTGTAGACGGTTCGGCAGAGGACTGCACCACTTACCAGGAAGCCAGCGCAGAGCTGGGGCTGGCCTCCGGCTACTCTAGTTCTCACCATCCTTGTCTAACTGCTGTGCAACACCAAGTCTTTCATCTTAAACCCTCCTCGATTGTCTTGAAAGTGCAATCTGATAACACTGCTATGGAAACTTCAGACCCATATGGGATCGTTGCATAAACCCCACATAATAAAGGAGATATTTATGGCCTTTCAGTACAAAGAAAGTTAATAATCGCCATTAGAACCTCTGTGAAACGAGAGCACACAAAGCAGAGTTAGCTTCCCTCGGAGTATAAATTGCAGAGTACTCCAAGATGAACGCATGCTGTATTCTTTTCATGGTTATATTTAAATCTGTGTTTTCTTTAATTTAAATCTGCTCTATAAAGATCTCAGCAATTTGAAACAAAAGTATCCTTTAAAAAAAGAAAAAAAAAAATGACATGATAGCATCCTTCATGCCAGGCTGGCCCTGTTGTGATTTTACATTGAGGGTGCATTTTAATTGATGAAATGTGCTACACAGCACAACTTGAAAAAGTAACAACCTTTAGTTACCATTTGGAAATGTGATGGAGGTGCCAGAAGTTAAACTCTTAGGACTAAATGAAATAACAGAAGCTCCCTATCCTTTCTTGAAGACGCTCATTAGTTTTCACTTTCTCACATTCTGTTTGCCATGGATTTCATCCAAGAATGACGGATGTAGAGTTATTAAGCAAGTGATAGTTTCAAAACTCCAAGTGTCAGTGCTCAATGTGGAAGCTCAGTTACCTTGTAGAGGACTAGAGGCTTTGAGCATCGGTACCCCAGAGCTGGCATCAGCGCAGGGCGAATGATCACATGGAAAGGTGCTGTCAGAACAGTCTGAGACACAAGTCAGTTATAGGAATGGACAAATAAACAAATGAGGAATGTTCGAGGAATAATCTGGAATTTGAATGCTTCAGCACACACAGGAAACTGGAAAAAAAAAGGAAAAAATAAAAAGAGGAAGGAGTATTAATATGCAGGAGGCAACGAACAAGTTCCTTTTCTTCAATCCAGTCCAGGGCTGGGACGCAAGGGTGTCTCAGATACTGTGAGGCCTCTTTGAGGGAAGAGGTAAAGCACTAATGTTTCTGATTATGGGCTTGGAGGGGAAATCTGCATGCACAGGGCACTCTTTTCACTCCTGTGGGCGTGCACACCAGCCATGGTCCATGGGACATGCTCCATGGGCAAGGTACAAAAAGCCCCACTGAATGAACCTGCTGGAAAACACAGAGGGCAAAGCAGTACCTCAAAGCCTGACCTTCTCCACCCGGGAAAGAGAAAAGCAAAAAGTCCTTGCAATCTCTCCCCATTTTACCTTCCAAGTGACACCACTGCCACAACTCCTTCCTTTTCTGAAGATTCACTTGTATTTCCTGCCACATGCTGGCGCTCTGAAAAGGTGGTTATGTTGTGTTTTTTCTGTCCTAGATGCAGTAAAAACCTATGAGGAGTCTGAGTGAAAAGCCTGTTGAGCAGTTTGTTATTTGATATTTGGGTTCAAGTGACTTGATGTGTCTCAGCTTGAACCAGACCCTGAAGGTCTGGAAGTCCACCCAGTCCTGGCTGGCAGTTTGTTTCATATTCCACATCTGGGAGCCAACAGGGTCATAGCAAGAACCGAAGTCCTTCTGTAAGTGTTTCTCTGTTTAAACCACAAGATTCAACCTTATTTGTAAAGATTTGCTTTTACTTTTGAGTTAACTTAGAGATTCAGTGTTGACATCCAGCCTGGCAGTGGTTTGGACTGGCAAAAACCTTCCAGAGCAGTGGCTCTGATTTGGCTTCTGTTGTTGTCAGCTGTAGAATGGCTTGCAAGAATTTGGCTACAAGCAAGCTGAGCCTGGGTTTCAGTTTGTTTCAAACAGCTCAGTTTAAATCTCTGCCCACAGCACCCATACACCAGTTCTTTCATCTCCTTCTAATTCTGTTTTATGCAAACAAGTTGCACCCAAATTCCTTATATTCGAGCATCCATTTCAGTTTCCTTTTCCAATAAAGTGGTGAAAAACTATTTTTGCAATATTGCCTTCTGAAGAGTGAGTTTTGGGCACCATAATTCAAGGGATGATACAGATTAATTTGATGTATATCAGGGGAAAGCAAGAAGCATGATCAGAGTGGTTGACGTGGTTATGGGCAGGTGACGGATTTGCTCCTTTCCTCTCTGTAGTTTCTTTTTTCACATTTGTGGGCCTCTCTCCTGGTTCCTGTAGAACACCTCTTTCTGAGATCTGGGTGTTCAGTGTGGATGAGAAACAACAGGAGCTGCAAGGAGAGACTTTGGGCTTTGAACATCCTCCATGAAACACTGAAATAGGTTGTCTCAAGCTGTCACAGATTATTCATCACTGGATGTCTTGACACCATCAGGAAGCTGATGATGGTTTTGGATAGCTGAATGGACTAGGTGACCTCTCGGGCTTTTCCCCAGCAAGATTAATGGCAAATCCAGTGGAATTTATTCCCCTGAAGCTAGAATCCTATGACATTTGCCTGCAGGTTGAGTGGAGTGTCCTTTCAGGGGTCTTTTCTGGAGGGGACAAAAAATTGACTTGAGCCTGTTCAATGGTAACTTGCATATGAGCTAGTCGCTAGTGCCTGTTCCCACTCTCTGGAGATTTTAAAGCCCTGCTGCAGCAAACACTATGATCTGGCACTTCTCAGCCTCACCTTTTGCTGCGGCTTTCCCACTCTGATCCTGTCTTCTTGGTCCGCTCCTTTAGGCAGCCACTGCTTGGCCTTTTCTCTTTTTTGGATTCACGCCTACATCTCAAACTCATCACTACCCTTTCCCATGGGTTTACTGTCAGACCCTTTGTGACCAGTCATCTGTCACTGAAGACTTCATACTGTCTCAATTTGTCTTGTGCTCTCTAGCAAACTTTGGGCAGCCTTGATGGTATTCTCCAAATACATATTTTTGCTGGAAGTCCGCACATCTATTCTTTGCTGGGTTTAGTCTCCCTGTAATCTTAATTAGAAATGTAATTAGATGATGGCTGCTATTCCTTGGGAGCTCCCAAGCATGCACTAATTTATAGCCCAACATTACTCAGTACAAGGCATAGACAAATCCATTTGCTGTAACAGCTGTTGCAAGGCATGGATGGGAAACAAGGTGGCAGGCCATTTCTAGAAAGGTCCAGAAGAAGATGAGTGTGATTGAACTGTCTGGAAGTAACAGAGCGCCTTCAGAAATGGATGAGAGCTGATTTATCTCCGCTCTACCAATTATACCGTTATAGTACTTGCCAGTAAGAATTTTTAACATACGGTTTGCTGATGGGTTCATGAAAACAGGGCTGGTCTGGACCTGGTAGAATCCCCTGTGAGATCCCCTGTCCAAAAGCAAGCTTGTTCCTGGCAGAGGTTTGCTTAACATGCTCTGTTACAGCGTCCTGGGCATGTGCAAAGGAGCTTTTTTTCTGAATAACAGACAAGACAGCAAGGACTGGAGCAGCAATAACTTCCTATTGAGAGTCACAGTATTTGAGAGCTTCCAGCGGCACGTTCCTGATAGTTGTAGGAGTTGGTGCAGAATAGTAAGAGAGGATCTGCGCAAGAGTTATGAAAAGGGATGTAGAGGAGAGAATTTCTGACCGAAAGAGCTCATGGAAATGATAAGCAAGTTGTGAAACAATTCAGCTTGAGGTTTTTGTAATTTGATTTTCTTTAACTCAACTCAGTTTGTCCCTCTTTAATGCTGGTGAGGATTATAGGAAGGAAATGCTTTACAATGGCAGATTTTACTGAAAATTGCTAAATGTGGGCTGCAGAGTAATGCACTGCTCTTCCTTGGTCCGTGGTAGGATCATGTCTGCCTGTTTAGTGTGTTTCTGGGCTAACACTGTTACATTCAGACTGAAAGCAGCGGCAGATTCATTTCTAACTCTACTGTCACACCCAGCTTTTATGGATGAAACTTGTCATCCCATGGTTAACATAAAAGTAATATACATTTCAAAACAGCCCACTAATATCTTCACCACCAGTATTATTTCCAGTGTACAGAAGAGACCGAGTGGACGGAAGGATCTCTTTCAACTTCTGTTGAAATACATGGAAAAACTCACACTGACTTCGTAGGAAGTTAGATCAAGTTCCAAGGCTGCACGTCAATTTTCTGAGCGGTCCTGACTCTGTAGAGGGGCCCCTACATCATGTTACATTCCTTCTCAGAAAAAAAGGATGTGGGAATTTTTTACCTTTCCAGAGACAGCTCTCTTTGGAAATCACATTTGTTTTCTTTCTAAGTGCCAGAAAGAAATGGATGTGAAAAGCTCAACAATCAACTCTGAACTGCCTTTTACGCTGGCATCATTTTTTGGAGGGGGGAGGAAGGGAGCGTGCGGGCACATGCACTCACAGCTAAGGTCTTAATTCTATCTCCAGATGCTATGCATAATCTAGAGGTTTATCTTAATGAATTATTTCTGTTATTACTGCAGGCAAAGTGAGATTTAATTTGATGTGTGATATATCCCTGGATTAACTACCCTTTGGTTTCATTTGCTCCATAATGGTGAATTTTTGTTTATAGACCCATTTTGTAATTACATCCCTGAGCTCAGAAGGGCTACAGTAATGCTGCTCCATCCTATAGGAAATCAGGATCCAATTCCCTTCTCCCAGTCCTGTTGTCAGCTGTGGCTAAAACAGAAGCTGCACAATATGATGTTCCCCATTTTGTCTTGCTTAATAGCAGCTTTACAGGACAAAGAACATGGAATCGAGAGACTCCCCTTGGCTGAAATGTCTGTGATTACCACTTAGATGCACATGCAAAGTGGCAGAGGAGCTTCACCTTGAAAAATGACAGCCATGTGTGTTATAATGAGTGCCAGGAACAATCAGTTGAATCCTTCGTGATATCGACACAGTGAAAGCATCATGCCATCACGGAGGCTCCAAGGGTGGTACAGGGAGATGGGAGTCATGGGAGCACGTGGAGCAGAGGTTCAGGAATTCCTTATTTCCCAGATGACCTCCTCTCAGTGGGAAGCTAAGCCTTCACCCCATGGTGAAAGGTGTATTGCAGGCTGGTGGTCATGGCACTGGGACACTCTTCTCCCTTCCTACCCCATCCAGCCCAGCATAACCCCTTCCGCAGTCTCATACCCAGCAGGTCTAGGACCAACATATGTGCACTGCCTTGTATTCACCACATGTCTTCAAATTCACCACATCTCTTCAACACTTTCCTGCAACAGAGCCATGGAATCGTTTTGGTTGGAAAAGACCTTTAAGATCATCTGGTCCAACTGTTCCCCCAGCACTGCCAAGTCCGTCACTGAACCATATCCCTCAGCACCACATCTACATGTCTTTTAAATACTTCCAGGGATGAGGACTCCACCTGCCCTGGGCCAAACCCCCAGTTATCAGAAGAAAAAGAGAAGCCTGCCCCAAATCTAGCTGAAGCACTCCCTTGGTGCTGGTGTGGCAAAGCCATGGAGGTACCCATCCCCAGTATGAGTGGGGAGGGGTGCAGAGGCACAGAGGGCTGAGATCCCACTGCAGCTCAGTAGAGAGCAGGACATGACGCCGCAGTTACAGAAGCTGTGACAGCACCGTACCTAATCCCCTGGTAACATATGGTATTGCACGCACGCAGACTCACGTTTCATTGCAATCATAGCAATCTTAATTAGTACTACTTAGAACAACAGAAGTCAGTGTAAGTGCCAGGAAATGTAAATGGAAGCAAACGAATCCATGCTCCTTGGAAAGGGGTGTGGGGAGGGTTGACTTTTGACTCATCATATGCTCCAGCTTGACCCTTCACCCATAAGCACACACTCAGTTTGTTTGGAGCATGGATGGATCTCCTCCCTCCCCAGGTGAGCCATGCTGGAGCAGCAGAGTTTGCTCCCACTGGAGCCTGGCGTGATGAGTACCCTGGAGTGGGGACCTCCATGGGCCAAGGCAGCAAGTATGCAGTTCAAGCAGGTCACGCTTTTTAGGGAGGGAGGTGCTGGGTGCAATCCCTATTCAAAGAGAGTCACACTACAAACTATGCATATTTTTGAGGCATACACCACATGAAGACAAAATGTTTTTTTTTACTGGCAGACAAGAGTGTTTGAGGCCATTAAGCCGCACGGAGCCAAAGGCTGCAGTTTGTAAAGTGTGCCTGCAGATTTACGTTATCGGGCATGTACTTGCAATTGCTTTTGACATGTCAGTTCTCCTACACTGCCATTTAAAGTTTATGTCCACTTTTTTTTTCTTTTTCCCCAGCTAATAAAATTAAAATATTGGAAAGTCTGAGTGAAAAAACAAAATATGTCAGTCTTGCTTGGGGCAGGACAAGATGGGAGATTCAGAGCTGAACACCAAAACTGTCTCCAAAATCACCTACTGTTCAGAGAGCAGCGTACTAAAACTCGGCTTCCTGTCTTTTCCCAGTTAAAACCAAACCTGGTTGTTTTACTGCCTTGTGAGTGCGAATTTCAAACGGCCCTTAAGGGCGGGAAGTGATTTAAAAATATTTTTCTAAGAAACCCCAAAACACAAGCAGCATTTTTATGAGTGAAAAACTAGGAGTATGCGTCAACATTTGCAAACATATCTGAGGGATGCAGGGAACGTAAATCCTGGAACTTTAAAGTTGTCACGAGGCCAAATTCTTGTTTCCTTTTACCCATATGAGTAGTGTTGCTCAAGTCAACGGCTTGAAACAGTTTCTGTAAATAAAATGAGTATGACTTAGCCTGAAGTCTACAGAAAATAATATGAACAATCTTTTTTGCCCCCCAGGAGGGGAAGCCAAGCATTCCTTGGCTTGACCTGTCCCCCCAGAGCCCGTGGGGCAGGATACACCGTGCCTGCTGCCCTGAGTACCGGGTGCCCCCACCCTGCCTCTCCAGGAGGCTCCTGGTTCCCCCACATCAGGCTGGTGCTGCAGAGTTCTGTGGCCATTGCCAGCTGCCCGGCTCCATGTCCCAGCACACTGTGTCCAGGGCTCTGCCCCTTCCCAGTTGCTGTGCGCGATGAGGGAGGCAGCACTGGGATCTTCCACTT
>NW_010387677.1:61585-65363 GCF_000710305.1 Buceros rhinoceros silvestris
TTCCTGCTGCAGGGCTTAAGTGAAAAGGACTGTGGACCAGAGCAGAGGGAGCAGCAGGAGAGAGGTTTGCCACTCTCCGCCTTTCTCTGCACGTTCAGGTTAGGTCTGGGGACAGTCGAGCTGTTCCAGCATTGGCTTTGATTTTTAAGGCTATAAAGGACCATTATGATAATCCAGTTTGACCTCATCCACTACAGAATGGGACTGAGTAACTGAGAACACACTCAAGAAATTAAACACAGCTTGCGCAGATCTTAAAAGCTACCACAGAGAATTTATGCTGATAATTTTAGCCCTGCTGCAAATTTATGAAGAAAAAAAAAGTCGGTGTTTTGGGGCTTTTTCCATTCTAGAGTAGTGGGGGTTTTTTTGCAAGAAGTGGCTGCTGGGTCTGTTACTCGCCTTCTACTGTAGCAGGTCATTTACTGATCCTTTTTTCTATGCTAATAAGGTATAATAAATTTAACACCACTAAAGAAACTAAAAAGACTTGAAGACTATTATTACAGATTTTGTATGTGCAGTGAAAGGCAAATTGTTTGCAGCTATTATTGATCGGGAAAGGCTGAGTTAATGTAATTGCAGAACATAAAAGGAGGAAATATAATAAAAAAATAAAATTAATACACCGGCCACAGAATCTGAACTCAGAAAGCCAATAATAGACTTATAATAAAACACTGCAGAGAAATGAAACTCTGTCACAGCGAGTATCAAGCTATTTACTGAAAAGTGCAAATATCAACCAAGGCATTCGTCACTACTTGGACGTTTAGTTAGGTCCTGTCTCTGCTCACTGTTTTACAAAATCAGTGACTGCAGCTAAAACTATGTTTCACTGATGGCAAAGCATCAGCAAAGTCTTTACCTGCCCCACTGCGGAAGCACATCTTGGAAGCCTTACTCTGGGATGCCGAGTAAGGAATTGGAAAGAAGATGGTCCAGAGGGAAAGTGCTGGTGTCATCAGCCTGCAGGGAGAACAGCTAAAAATGGAAGTTTCACGGGGAGCTGGGGTCCGGTTACAGGCGGTACAAGGTGTCCTCCAATGAAGTGCCCATTGAAACAGTACCCCGTTGTGAGAGCAGTGGCGTTATCGACATCAAAAATCATGCATCAGACCCCACAAAAATCATGACGTTGACTGGAGGATTAGGAGGTAAGCAGAAGCAGTCCAATACGTGCCCTTTGCAACTGTTATACATCTTTTTTGGAGTTTCTAGGGTTTGGATTTTCAAGCTTTGCTCTGTCTCTGTGAAGACTTGGATTGTGTTTTATTTTGTGCCAAAACTCAGATTAGTGACGTGTTCAACCTTAGGCAGTTCTTGCCTTTGAGGAGTAGAGTCTGCTACAACGAGCACTTGCTTGCAGCACGGGCAGAACCAGAGGTTTGTGGCAAATCAGCTAAAAGCAAGAAAATGCCCTTATTCCTCAAGATGTGCAGATTAATGAACTTCAGCAACTGAAACATTTGAATCTATTTTTTAGCTTATGGGTTTTGTTAAATATTACATGAAGGGAAACAATGGTTTTCCTTATTTTCCACAACCCCATTTCTCCCCCGATCCTTGGGCAGGCTGGATTTCAACAACTGTTCTGGAGGCTGCTCTGGCCCCCGGAGCTGGCTGGAGGTGTACGCCTTGTTAGCAGTAAAAAAAGGAAAGCAAACCCTCTGCTAAATGTGCGCTTACATTTTCTTCATGTACAACAGGTTTTTCTTAGCACTTTCACTCCAGAGTGGGAAGAAGGAACATCCTTTTAATGTGTCCATCCCAAAAGAGGTGAAATATAGGTCTTTCATAGGCTATATATTTAAATGAAGAAACGGTGCTTTTAAAATGGGATGTCCAATATCTGGTGACTAATGGATGACAAAGAGGTTGCGGGATACTTTATGAAATACCTCTGGAGACAAAGAAGTCGATTGCTGCTCACCAGGTTGATTTACAAGGATAAAGATTTCTATTTGTAGGAACTGCTCTGGCCTCAGTCACCTCCTCTCGTGGCTAAGGACACACAGAGATAGAAAGCTTTGCTTTTTCAAGAGGAAAGAATTTTTCTTGGAGCTGGGAGTGACTGTATTTTTCTAGTTATCATGACAGTCCCGTCAGACTAATGGGCTGATGGCCCCAGAACAGCTCTGCTATCTGGGAAGGGAATGATGTGACCTCAAAGAACCATTATGTCATATCTGGTAGGAGCTTCATTGTTTTATTGATACCATTCCCTGTGCTGAAACCATTCAAAACTGAAATGAAATGCTTCTCTGCCCTTATCAGTTGTGAGAGGGGAGAAAACACAAGTTCACCTGGATTGCTGCCAGCAGAGGAGAGCCATGGAGCTGGGACAGAGACTGGGAGTGCAAAGGCAATGCTCCGGAGTCACTGGTGAGTTGTCCTTGGGACCCTGAGTCAGTGACCACAGCGTATCTGTGTTGGTGATCAGAAGCCCCGGCTGGTCCGAGCAGAGATAATTTCCTGTTTCTGTGACACCAATTACTCTACTTGAGCTTTTCTTTCTCTTTGCCCTTTTCAGTGGCAGAACCCACTTTACAGCGGGAATTCTCAGCCTGTGCTTTGAACATCAGCTCCTGTTTATTCTGCTCTGTCCTGGACAGAGTGCTCTGTGTTTGCAGTGTCAAGACAATGTGTTTAGCCTTACTAAAAAAGGCTGTAAGTGAATCTCCTGCTCCCCCCCAACCTGGTATTATTGCCACTATAATTCTGCAGTGAGGCTGGGAGTACATTGAAGATAAATTTGTAATAATCGAGGTCAGAAATAAAACTACAACAGATAAAAGAGACCAGAAATAGAGGTGCTGCTTTACAAAGCCCTGTTGTTCCACTGCCTCACAATGTGCTAACAACTAAGATTGCAGAGCGATGTATTTGCTGATGCAATACCGAAGGTGGACAGAACAACTGTACTTGGGGCAAGGCTAAATAAAGAGGAAATGATGCTTCAAAGGAAAGCACTTGCAGCATGAGGCTTGTGAGGGGGTTGTGAAGGTGTCAGCGTGACAGAAGCCCTGGGGTTTCCTACAGGACGCCCATTGATACGAATAGCAAGGTCACGATGGATCTCAAGGATCCATCAATCACCGCAGCACAGGCACGGCATAGCTGGAGTGACACAGTCACTGCCATAGTGCTGACTGAGCTGGGTGGCTTGCGCTTTCATGCTTTTAAATGAAAGCACGTTATTGCAGAAGGAGCTCAGATGCGTTCTAGCATGACAAAGGTGTGTTATAATGCATCACACCAGGTCTTGCATATGCTTCTTCCTGCAAAACCACAGAAATCTGTGAAGTAGCCGACTCATCACTTCTTTGCCCTAAGGATTATCTGTTTAACAAGAGGAGGTACTTTAAGGCTGTTGTTTTATAGGATGAGGGTATCAGTTCTCTGTCTTCTCATGGATAATCCTGTTAGAGGATAACATGATTTTAGGACAGACAGTCCATTTCAGAGGACAATCTTTTCAGCCTTGTCAGGCTGAAGTCTTTAAGTCCTTCATAACTCCCCTCATGCAAAGAAAAGGGGGAAAATCTCAACTTTCTGTTGCAACTGTTGAGCTGCATTTCAGCTGATCTCACCAATACCTTGTATGGCATCTGTATAATTTATTGCCATTCTCAGTTTAACTCAGTTATGCAGATATACTGAAAGGGTAGCTACTCCAAGCAGTTTGCAACCTGCCCTATTTGTATACTGCTGTAACACATACCAGCTCACACCCGCCAGAGGTGGACCTGCTCACACCTCTTTATCTTATTCCTGC
>NW_010387677.1:65454-82711 GCF_000710305.1 Buceros rhinoceros silvestris
TTGACCTTCACGGCGTCTGGACAGAGCAATGATGTGTTATCTCTGATGTTTTACACGTGGGTAAAGTGAGGAACAAAGAGACTAAATGACTTCCCCAGAGTCTCTGTGAAAGGCAGGAACTGAACTTATATGAACCAGAGCAGCGGTAAAAAGAAATCCCTGTCTCCCCAGTTTGCCCTCCTTTCATTTTCACCAAAAATTGCCAGGGAAGGTGTTTATTGAAGAGAAGGTTTTACACGTCTAACTCCCTAGCCACTCCCCAAGTATTCATTTTTGGCTTTCTGCATGGAACACGAGCACACTAACAATGAAAATCGTTTCACTTTGTGCCAAAAATTAACTAAGATCTTACAAAGTCAATGGGGTTCTCCAAAACCAGACCATCACTGCCACTTGGTTTGCTTTCTGGAAATAAAAATTTGGTTCTTTAAATCCAGAGAAGTCCAGTTCTTCCCTCAGGAAGAGGAAATACTTCTGCAAGTGATGCTGAAACTCAGCGATGTTATTTGCATTTACTGCAACAGCATTTAGGAACCTGAGGAATGAACCAGAAGTCTACAGTGGTAGGTGCTGTACACAGAAAGAGTAGTCCCTGCCTTTGCTGATGCTGGTAGGGAGAAAATGAGCACTGAGACACCGCAAAACTCAAGAATGAGTGTATTTTCAGGTATGAAACGGTAATGAGCTGCAATAGAAATGTTATTTTTAAATTACACTGTGGTATCTCAATATTGACAACTTCCTGCTCATTCTCACCTTCATCTTTCAAAACACACTTCTCGGTTGCTTACCAAGCACTTTCCCCACGCTGAATAAAACCCTCAATTATTTTCTTCCATCTCTGTGAACAAATGGTTCACTGTAGATTCTGCACTCCAGCAAGGTCAAAAATCTATGTGTGCAAATTATTTTAACTCAATGATAACATATTCATGTCCTGTCTGGGGAATATCACTGATACTTCTTGGAATAAAGTGGGAAGTGAATTTTTCTACATCAAGTTATGTTTCAAACTATTCCGTTCTATTTAGATGTTCCTTCAGAGGAGAGACAGCTCATTTCCTTAAGAAATTGTATCCACCCACCGAATGTTATTTCTCACTGTACGTAAGTAATAGGAGATTTCCTACTTTTTGCCCACTTCTACCCCATAGATTTAATATGTAAACTGGGAACATGTAGAGTATATTGCTTGGCCCAAGTCAGCAAAGTTTCACCTGTGAGAACACAGTATGAATTCAACCTTTGGCTGCTTGTACTAAACCACAGGGAGAATCTACTCTTAAGTGATGTAAAGTTCATAGATTAGACACAAACCCACGAAACCAAATCCCCAGAGCAGCGTTTGGGCTTGCAGAGCTTGTCAGCCCTCTGACTCCAACTTGTTTGAGTCATTACGGAAGGAGGGAGCCTTGTTCCAGGGCAAACACAATGGCAGCACAGTGCTCTCCTCTTGTTATGGAGGGACCCTGTACTTGGGGGAGGAGGCCGAGGCACAAATCCCTTATCAAAGGACCGAGCGGGAATGGAAAATCGTGAAGAGTCATGAAGAAGGCAGAGATAAAGTGACTGATGCTCTGGATCTGAGTATGTGTTGCGTCAGGAGAGCATACTCATCCTCACATTTTACAGTTAAACTTTTTTTGCATTCCATAGTTATATATAAACGCATAAAGCACCTGATATTCCTTGCTATCGTCTGCAATGAATCCCCAGGCTTAATTTCCATAACCTCAGCGTATCACTGATCTCAGTGCCACAAGAGATGAACAAAATTTATACCACGGCTTGCCCTTTTGATTTCACACTTTTCCGTGTGAACCCTGAGAGGTGAGAGGGGAATTATTCCTGGTTCATATGTGATTTTGACTTTCTTCTCTTTCTTTTTGGTCCATGGGGTTTTTTTCCTATGAACCAGTTTAGATTTCAGATGATCCAGATTTAAGCCGTTATTTTCTCCTTGTTGTCACGAGTCAACTCTTCTATTACTTCATTTTAAATGTGAGGCGAGCTTTATTGCTCTGAACATGGAAATGCAGCTCCAAAAAGCTCTCTAGGAGCAGAGTGACAGCCAAAGTTCTGATTAACTTCACCTCTTTTGCGGGCCTCTGCAACAAATGCAAACGGCTGTGAAATCTTTTCCAGCAGGGTAGTGGAGGAAGGAAAAGAGTTGGCTTTAAGTTTGAGAATTAATATTCCTATAAACCTATTCACGCACCTATCACTTGGGAGAAGCAAAGGGCCAAAGATATGCCAAGCAATTACACAGCTACATAAGTCTGTGCACAAGATATTCCACATCGAGTTGGCTGTAATTTGCGCTCGGTATGTTGGCAGTGGCTCCACCTGTGTCAGATGGCAGCAGAGAAAACAACTTTTCTGGGAGACTAAATCCATCTCAACTGTGGCCAAGCCATGTCCTTGTTTTGGAAAGCCTGGTCGGGAACAGAAGCACCTTTCAATTTGGAGAAAAGGTTTACGAAACTCAGACTCCTTAGTCGCTGTTTTCCACCTCGCTCCCTGCACACCCAAGCAGCATCGAGGTGCTCAGAGCCTGATGTTGGTGACACCAATGTAACTGGCCACAGCTTCCAGATTTATGAGATAATGTTCAGTCCTAGTTCTGACCTTAATCAGCTCTTTGTGTCCTGATGAGAAATGATTTCTAAACACTACTCTTCCCTCACTACTTGTTTTAGTTGAGAGAAACCAGATAAATGTTTCCTAGTTCAGCTACAAAGACAGAAGAACCACCTTTCTCAAATCACCGAAGTTCATGATTTTGGCCAAGTAGAAGTCAACGTCCTCATTCATCTTTTACAACATGTTTGCAGATGCTTAAGGGTCTACAAAAGGGCTGATGTGATGATGGCGTGAGTCTTGGCCTTGTACAGGCTAGTGTTTGATATTGAACAAATCGATTAATCCCTTTTTCTCTGTTGTTCCCTGCCAAGCAGAAGGGGCTCGCTTCATTATTTTTCCCTGATATATTTTGAAGTCTTCCTCCAAGTCCAGTAGTCCTTCCACTCAGTGTTGTAGAGACTCATAAAACAGACCACAGAAAAGGACACAGCAAGACAGATGGACCTGAAGGGTTCCCAAGGTCTGAAAAACCACAACTCTGACAACTAGATAGGTAAGGATTTGTTGGAACACCTTGATTTTGACTGAGGGGTTTTTTTAACAGTGAGAAATACAGTCAGTTACCTTGGTGTGAAATGTGTGTTGACTTGACTCACCAGAAGCCAGGAGACAAAGCCGGAAGTGCTAAAGGTGTGTCTGTTTCCTTGAGAAGCATGTCTAAAAGATTCAAGGGATTTTAAAGAGTATTGCTATGCTCCTGAAGACTTACCTATTATTCTATTAATTGTTCACAGGCAGGGCAGAAAACCCCTTCACTTTAACTGCAATATGTCTGAAGACTGTAACTCGTGTACAAAGATTTCAATCTTGGACGCTCAGAGCTGTGCCCTTGAAAATGGAGTCTGCTGTTGGACGAGGCGGCACGGACTTAGAGAAGCATGAACCAGGCTGTTCTAAAAATTAGTTATTGTAACCACATCGTCCCACAGGACTAGTTTGGCACGGCACTGTAGCTGCTTTCTGATATTTGCTTGCCCCAAGAGGACAGAGTTCAGAACCGCATCTCCCTCTCTCAGTGATACCGTGTTTTGTACTGCTGCTTCTGCTTTGCTGTGTATCTGCCAAATGCTGCAGGTGCTGAAAAGCAAAGGTGAAAGCACCCATATGGTGATTTCGGATCACAAAACCGACTCAGAATCGAAAGCCCAAAAGGACCTGTTTTTTTTCCCCACAGGGAAACCTAACAGGGAATCTACAGAGTTACATCCAAGTGCCAAGGCCTATGAAAGGATTTATTGTGAATGTCTTTTACAAGATTCCTTCCTCGTTGGAGATAGGTCCTTCGGGATTCCCCTTCATGATATTGCTAAGCCCATCTATTCAAAATTTATGATGCACATTCCCTAGAATACCAAGATGACTTTAAGAGCACAGCGCAGATTGGGGGGGTTGCTGGTTTAATTGTAATTTTCTTTTTAAGATTTCAGAACACAGGCATTTACTGTACGCACAGGCTTCCCTTGGCAAACAGGAGACCTGGAAACTTGCCGTAATTCGGATGCGATATTGTGTCCAGTGCAAATGTTTACTAAAGCTTTCTTACGGATCTGGGGTCTGGGGCTTTTCCTGGAATCCATCATACCAAGACTCGCAATCTGGTGGTACAAGTAGTTGTTTGTAAGGTGTGCGTGGACACAAGTGTGTGTGTTCATGTGTGTGGAGTTTTTTCCTGCCTGCTCCTTCAGTCGCTGGTTTAGGAGTTAAAATTAGCTTGAAACTATGTTTTTTCTTTCCACACACACAAAAAAGTAACTGCAAATGGAGTTTCTCTCATCTTTTAAGGTCTTTCTAGTCATCTTGCACTGTGTTTGTGAACGCCAAGTACCTGGAGGCTGACTCTGGAGCTGCTCTGCAGTTTGCTGCTGCACACAGACAGGAGGAAGAGACAAGGATGTAGCCCAGCTGCCCAAAATGCCCTGCTTTGGGAATAAATAGATTTATTTCATATGTGCCAACTCCCCAACCTCTGACTTCCTTTCTACTTACAGTGATAATATTCAAAGGGCTTCCAAACGAGTACCTGACCGAGGCAAAAATGATAGGTCAGTGAGAGACAAGCTTTCAGTTTTAGGCAACACTTTAACTCCAATAAAAACCACGTACTTTTATTTTAAAACGTCATATTATGTTTCCCCCTACCCTTTCCCTGGAAGAGGTTAATTTGATTTGGTGTAATTTAGGAAAAATCCCTGAACAACATACACGTTACATGATACCTTCTTTACATTGGATTAGTGAAAATCAAATTTTTTAGGAGGATACCTTCAAAAATCTACAAATATATTTAAAACCTAGCATTTTTCTTCCTTCTATTTGTCTTCTTCTTAAAAGAAAAACACTTTATGGAATATGGCCTCGTTTTGGCTTGAAAGCACAGATTTACATCTCTTCTCTGAGTCTGCGGTTCCTTCTGAGCACAGCAAGCACTAGTTCACAGGACAGTTCCAAACCACCGTTTTAGAAACATAAACCTGACCCTTCTGGTAAATAACCCGTTCAGACCCTAGGAATATCAAGAAAGACAGAAAAATGATAACACTAACAATAAAACCAAGAGCTGCCGTTATTAATAGAGGAGCTATACAAAGTGCACATTAAATGAAGCTCATTTAAACATGCTCCACTTTAATTAGATTTAGTTTAGCCACCTAAAAAAAAATCCCAGCAGAACTTGTGGAGGGGCTTTCGCTGCTGCTCCCTGCTGGGAGCCCACCTGTTTCTGCCAGCCTCGCTGCTCTGCCAGTCGGAAAATCCTCGGGTCGGCTCCCTGGGCTGGGGCAGGTTGCAGCAATGGGCTTCCAGACTGCTTCGCCGTGATATTCAAGGGAAAAAAAGTTTTTCTGAGTGAAAAACTAGTTTTGCCCAAGATTTACCATGCTAAGAAAACAGAGAAACAATCACTGCGCAGCATCTGACTTCTTTTCAAACAGTGGGCTTCCAGGCAGGGAGCAGACTTGTCATTTTAAGTAGTTTTTCATAGTCTGCATAAAATCTATTTGAAATACTACATTGTTTTAAGACAAACCCTCCCCCCAGCATCATAATAATATACATATGTATTTAAAACACACATACACAGGTATAGCATGTATCGGGAACAAAGTCTCTGTGCTTTTGGCCATGTATTTGGATGTGGGAAAATTCTCCTCCTTGGAATAGTTTCCTTCCTGAGAAGTGCTCAGACCGAATCCCAGGGAAGCCGCATTCGCAGAAAACACCTTTGGCAGCACGGACTGGGCAGGGAGGAGGCTCCTGTGAGCTGCAGACGGGGAGTGACGGGGACTATTTCTATATAAACAAGCCCAGGATCAGCTGAAGTTGCTGTTCACTGGCAAACGAAAATAAAGAGACAATTCAGAATCAAAGGTGAGTCAAAGAAAAAATATGTCCAATAAGAGGAGGCAGCCCAGACAATCAGTCAGATGCCAAAACATGTGACAGACCCAGAGGCAACTCCAAAACAACCAAACCAACTGCCTGTGGAGTCTGCCAAGGAGCCAGATGCTCCTGCTTAAAAATATCTTCCGCTGCCTTGGCATCTGCATTTTCTGCCTGCCGTCAAAAGAGGAGGGAGGGGACCACGGGAGAGCGGTGTGGGAACTGGGCTGGGGGGGGCAGCAACTAATAATATTTTTGCCATTTTAATTCTAAATACTTTTGATTATTCATTTGCAGTTTGTCATTGTGTCAGCGGGGAGCAAAACAAAACCCCAGCCTGGCATAGGCTGGGAAGGGAAAAACAGGCAAAGCCCCCCACGCAGAAGGAAAAAACTATGAGAAATATCGAATAATTGCACATTGTGTGCGTGGCATATTCCTGTTATGGTGTTAAAAAGCTGTAAGTTGCTGGAGTTGGCAGTTTACCACCCAGGAAAGTGCCCGTGTGCCTGGACCCAGATCCCTGGCTGGTGGTGGCAGGGCCCCAGGGAGGGAGCTGGCATGGGATGCTCCAGCTCGTGTACACCCAGTGTGTTCCTGAGGTGCCCTATGCTGCGTAGTGGGGACAAATGCAGAATGAATCGTGCTGGACGAAACTATTGCTGCTATTAATTGTAGGTTTTGGTTCACAGAGGCTGCGGCTGCTCTACAGAGGCTTAAAACACACTGCTGTATTATTAACTTACTGAACAAAAACACGAATTCCTTGTTACTGCTGTTAATTAAAACCATTAAATTAAATACAGATTCTAGAAACATTAGATTATTCAATAGGAAAAGGTCAAAGAAAAGCACACTCAAAAAAGAGAGAATTTGTGCAATTTCTGTTGCAGGAGGAACCCTAATGCAAAAAGCGTTACCGCATTTCATTTGTATTGATGGTCTCTGTCTCCTGCATGGAAGTTTCCATCAGTGAATATGCCCCTTCAGAAATTAAATTGCAAACCACTTTTGTTTGTATTTCCAAGTGGGAATCAGGAATCCCACGTGTGGTCCCTTCCTTCGTCACTGAACTAATCGTGTGGCCTCAGTTTCTCGACAGACAAAACCTCTGCGCTTCTATGCATCAGGTACATCCCTCACTGCCTCATCCCAAGCAGAGCCGTGCTTCCAAAGCCAGCGTTCTTGGAGCAGCAGGTTCCAAACGAGACTCAGAATGCAACATGCTCTGTTGCAAAGGGATTTCGCCTGAAAAGAGCGTTTGTTTCTGTAAGATAGAAATCAGAACTTTATCTTTCCCCTGAGCTGAGGTGGAGTTGTTAGTCAGGAGGGTTTGGGATGCTAAGAGCATCATGGGCTGCCTCGATCGACAAGCTTCAAAGCAGGAAACCTGGTACTGAGAGATATATCAGAGACCATCACATCCTCATAGAAAGGCAACAACACCGAAGGTCAGGTCGAGCAGGGCTCCCCAATCGCAGGCTCTCGTAAAGAAGAGAGAGATGCTTTTGTGGTGTTTGCCCTATTTTCCCACTCGGACGCATGGTGCGGCTCGGCCCTACGGTGTTTGTTTCGGGGCAAAGTTTTGCGACGGCTGGTCGCCGGCAGAGAGGGCAAGCTCTGAGCTCGCAGCTTCTCTCTCAGTCCCTCCAGCAATCTGGCACTCATGGGGCTGCCACCACCTCTTCTGCACTGAAGGCTTGAACTCCTCGCTGAAAATCTGCGCTACACCTTGTAGACTAAATTTTGCATACAGGACTCATGTGCAGTGAAATGCAATCGCAGTAAATAAATAAGTAACGGGAGCCAAACCGGCAGCATGGTGAATGGGCAAGATTATTTCAAATAAATGGAAAGAATTTGTGATGACGGATGTTTTGTGTGAGTCTGGTACTGAGATTGCAAGAATTTTGCATGTCTGCATAAAGTGACTGATAGCAAAGGAGTTTCTAGTCCCCCTCATGGCACACACAAATGTCTGTTAAAGACATAAATATTTAAAAACAACAGCTAGACTAAGAGGGTTAGCTTTCATTTCATCTAAATTGGCAAGCATTAGATACACCCACCAGAAATCATTTTATTTGGTGTAATTTAATACCAGACCTATTGTAGCATTGCAGTTCCTGACATACCGAAACAAATCAATGTGGCCTTTTTTTTAAGTTCAGAGTTAATATAGGGCTGTATTTCAAATGTTAGATGGAAATCAAAAAAGATTAAAACCTTTCTGTGTTAGTCACTCGTTTTCATCCTCTGCTGCAAAGTTTATTTGCCTTCCTGCGTGTAATACGGTGGCTTTGATCCTTGTTCAAATATCTCTGATTTTTTGCTTCCCTCACGTTTGATCTGGTTCTCAGGTGAGAAATGTTGGCAAAACTTGTTAGAATTACACCAATGGCAGCACGCAGGCTTGCAACATGAAATTACTTAAACTGTACGATGCACGCCCTTCGGGTTCTCACACATCAGAATAATATTCCCATAGAAATCAATCTGAGATTTTAATTTATGAAACCTTCTCTCTTTTTTTCCCCCCTTCCTTAAAGGGATAGATGGAGGTACAGAGGAAGAAACAAGATAACATCAAATAAACCAGGTTTAAAATGGTCATGGATGACCTTCACATCATGAGTTTTGCAATTTTGGGTGGATTAGAGGAAACTAATGATGGCTTTGAAATGAGCTTTTGGATAAAGCTTGGGAAACTCTAATCATTACAAATCCACTACTTAAGAGAACAGTTCTGAGTAGCACCCTGCAGCTTTAAAGCATCCATCTCTTGTTTTCTTTCCTCCTCTCAACAAGCTTATTTTGCTTTCGCTTGTTCCAGTCTTCTTATAGGAGCCCAGCAACTATTTTAATTTTCTGCCCTGCCTTTTCATTTAAGGGAGCCTATTGTTTTTCTGCCATTGCATGGCCATTACAGTGCCTTTTGCATTTAGTTTAGGACTCATAGAGTTAACAGGCTGGGGAAGAGAGAGAGAAAAAAAAAAAAAAAAAAAAAAAACCCGGACTTGCATTAAGCCTGAAGCCTGTCACCTTTTCTTGGCAATTACACTGCTAATGGCTGGGTCCCAAGCAAAGTGGCAAAGAATATCTCTTCTCACGTTCCCAACTCACAGTGCATTCCCAAATACCAGATGGTGTTTTTGGAATCCATTTCACTATGTTTGATATGACAATACTTTTGTATAATGTTAAATTATATATGACTATTTCAAATAGCCGATATCAGAACAAGGCAAGAAAAGGAATATTAGACGCAAGGAGGAAAGAGAGAAACTGAAGACTGAAGGTTCTCATCTCTTCATGTTGTATCTTGTGTCTCTCAGATTTTTGTGTAATTTGAACAAAAGAGGAAATAAAAGTGGTTCAACAGACTGGCTCTCGCAGCGGTACTACGCAGAAATGGTGGTGTTTCCTTCCCAGAATTTGGTGTACATCTTAGGACGTCTGCCAGCTCTATGGGAGGCAAGTGCAAGATCACAAAATAGTGCGGAGAAAGCGGGGAAAAAAAGGGGAAATGCCCCAGTCATCAGTAAACAAGTCCCACCTTTTTCTTTACAGAATTTTCCTCAAAGTCTTGGTCAAAACAAGTCCCAGAAAATTCAGGAGAGGTAGATAGGTATGTCCCCGTCAACTTCACTGGAGCTAGGCCAGCTGACAGGAGCTAAGCATTTGTCCCCAGATATTTAAGTTCAAGGAACTTGGTTGAACCTATGCAGTATGTCATTTCTACATCTTAACGAAGGTGAATCCAATCTCGCTTGCCCCAGATTAGCTATTCCAGTTTTATGTTAACGCTGATGGATTTACAGGAGTTGGAAAATATCCCCTGGAATGAGGCCTGCAGATTTCGCTGCAATATAATTCATCACGTCTGAACTGAGGAACAGAAGCAGCTTGGCCATTCCTCAGGAGACAGCCAGCACCTCAGCTTTAGGAGGTACAAGGATTTTCCTTTTGCTGGACACGCTACAAACAACTTCTTAAGAAGAGGAAGAAAATGCGCTACTGAGGGAGAAAAGTATTGAGGATGATGAGTTTCCCGTCAGTCTGCCAGTGACATCTCTTTTGCTGTCAGAATCCCACCGTTTAGACACTGCTTAGTTTCATGAATTCTAAACTGAAATTGTTTATTTTAATGAACCAGAACTTTGTTTTCTTTCTTCTCAGTTGCAGCTCAAGGCACATTTTAACAACCAGCAAGCTTTCAGGATAAATGCTTACCAACAAAAACACTTCCCAAGCTTAACTGTAACATGAATATTGAAACTATAAGGACACAACTTCACAAGTAATTTGTCTAGTTCCATCAAATTCTTTTCCTGCATATGCTGCAAACCTGGGTGTACATAACGCAAAAGAAGGTTTCATTCATACAGCTAAGCATGAGCAACTTACTACATTTGTATTTACTTTTTACACAACAAAATACTGATTTTTTTCCCCCTCTTGATTACTTATACTGCCAGCCTACAGTACAGATTATCAACCCCTAAAAGGATCATACAGCTCCAGTGACTACTACATAATTAACAATAACTTGTAGTAATGCAGTTTAAGAGTCTTTTTAACGGGCATAGATGGCAGAATGTATAGCCCATCTTTCTTTGTCATCCTAGAAAAGGGGCCCCATGCGGAGCTGCTGGTTGCTGAGTGATGCTTTGTAGTCTGTACCAGACAGTTGCACAGTACCAGCTGCATTGGCAGGTAGCCGAAGTGCGAAGAGATAGCTGCCAAGCTATGCTATACAAAGGAAGCAGTGCCAGAGAGAATGGGACCTTTGCATGAAGTCACCTTTGACCCCGAAGCCAGCATGGATCCCATATTCATCAATTCCAGACAATTGCATCTTTCATTCCACCACAAACTATGATTAGAAAGGGCCCATTTGTGATAGTGATTGTTAGTTTACAGTTCCCAGAGATTGGATTATTTAATCTTTAGTTCTGTTGGCAGCAATATTTTCCCTAACCTTTTGTAATGGCACGCCAGTGATAATCTAACATATGTATATAGGGAGACACGCACACACATACACGCACCTCCCTTCCCCACCAAAACCTGGTGAAGACATAAAGATGCAAAGAAAAGGGAAAAGCCGCAGCACACAAAATCCGCGGCGTTTGGCAAACGCCGTGCGAGTTTTCAGAATTCCGTCTGGAAAGGGCAACGCACCCCATGTGCAGCAACATCTCAACTTCTGGCCACAGACCTGACTTTCCTGCAGTTCTTTCTGTGTCATAGGGAAGCTTTTGCTTTAGAGAATTGAGATATATCAGAGGCATTGTTTTCAGACAACCACAGAATACTTTTTTTTTCACGTTTCCATAAATACTGCCTGCTTGTAGTACACGTAAAATAAGAGGAACATTAAACGGATTATAAATGGACTCGTGAGAAAACCGCCAATGACGAGCAAAAACACTTTACGAGGAGTGTCGAGGGGGAGACAGCGCGCAGAATAAAAGCAGCAGGGAAGCGTCTAGGCCTGGTTCCTGCTCCTGCTCTCCTGGGTGTCTGGCTTTGATACGGTGAGTCCTATAGAACTCAGTGGTCTGGCTCACAAGGTGCACGCGTATGTCAGCATTTGCAAGTTTGGGATCTTAGTAAACGGGCCTTCGATAGCAGACTGTCTTCCTATCAACCTCCCCCAAACTGCACACAGCACTTCCTTGAACAAAATAGCAAGTTGCTGGCACAATCGACAAGTAGGTAAAGAACATCAGATGTCTGAGAATATAACCCTTAACAATGAGTTTCCACAGCAGTCAGGAGAAAAAGGGGCAAAACCCCCACCAGAGTCAAATGAAGAACTAATATTTGCAATTGGAAGTGGAATGAAAAGGGGGGGTGGGGGGGTGGTTGGGGCGGGGGGAAGGATGGGAGTCTATAAACCTTTCATGAATTTCATGAAAGTCTTTTTTGATCTGCTCGTTTGGCCTTATCTCAGAGATGTTAGCTGAAGGGAAAAAATCCCTCTACCTGAGGGCTGGCCGTATTGTGCTGCACCTGACTTCTGGCTCGCATGTGAGACCGTCTGTTCTTTATTTTCACTCTGTATGAAGCTAATGGAATTTGCAGTTGATTAACCTCAAATCTGGAGTAATGATCCAGCCTGGGACTGCAGCTGGCAACACTGGGGCTATTTGTACTTCTTAACTGAGTAAGACAGCAACAAGTAAGTGTAATGGCACAGCAATAAAGATCCTGGATAGATGGGCGAATGTCAGAGGTGCTTCAAAGGAGCTGAGAATGTGACCTGAGAGCAGTGTACCCCCACCACCAAGAGGAGGTGAGAGCACCAACTCTTAGAAAAATTAATCACAAGACAATACAACGAAAGGTATATGGCTACACTTATTCAAGGATGCTCTTCAGGGGACACTCAAAGCACGAGATTTCTGCACACCGAATCTATGCACTAGAGAAAAGGTCATCTATTGGGGAATGGCCTCTGTAGAAAATTTAGGAGACACCAGGTCCGAAAACTTCTCTGCAACTTCTGTTTGAGTGAAGGAAAGCAAATTCTTCATTAGATTGGCACCGCAAAATAAAATTCAAAGTAGAAATTAGACTGTATTATTTCTATTTATTTGTGCTGATTAATGATTGTCTGGGATATGAAAAATAGCAGCTGAATTGCTGCAGATCACCACCACCAGAAAGCAATTCAGGCAATTTTTTGCTAATAGATGTGTTTGTTTTTTCCTTCACAATTGTTCAAAGCTTCAATGAACAGAATGACACAAATGTGCACCAAACCTCAGAACTAATTTAGTTTAGCAAGTGCTTCACACATCTTCGTTTACTGAACAATGTTACTTTCAAATCATGACAACATTCTTCCTTCCTCGCCTCATGACTAATACAGTGTTATTAAAGCCACTCCTCTTTAGACACTTCAGATCTTTACGAATCTCTTCCCCAGCTTTACCACCTGATTTCTAATTAAAATCAGACTGAGAAAGCTCCTTCCACCAATGTAAATCCCGCCACCCCAAGCCGGTGACGGGCACTGCTGAAAAAGGCATTGCACCACTTTGCTTCCACAGCATTGCTCGGAGGAGAAACTTCTTCAAAGAGAGAAATAAAATGAGCAGAGAGCTGGGATGAGCCGTACTCAGTCTTGGGCTCTTGTACCACCTATTGGATAAATAATTCTTAATGTGAAGTGGTGAAAATAATTTTTCAGTCTGAGGAAGATAATTCTTGCCATCCTCTATAAGACTTGTCAAATTAATGACTACCAGTGGACTCCCCTAGCACTACATTACTGTCTGTATTTTATTTATATATCGTGCATGTAAATATACATGTGCACACACGCACACACACACACTGTGTGTACTATATGTCAACAACTAATCAAAAATTGTTTGCCCACAAGCATATGTGAAAAATTCATCTAAATAATTGTACATTTAATTTTTAATGAAAACCCAGTAATCCACTCAATTTACCAAACTCCTACGTAATAGGAAACAGTGGTGTGCACAGAGATCTCTGTGTCTTACGCAGCGTGAGTGTGCTTACCACTTCAGGCATCTCCAGTCAAGTTTTATTAGAAGATTATCTTGATGTTGAGATCACTGCTTTTACTTGTGTGCAGAGTGAAGAAGCATATGCTATATGAGTAACCCATAGTGTTTGGCTTAAAGGCAAAATAAAGTCAGCAGTAAATAAACAGTAAAAACCAGACTACGGGTAAATGGAAAGTCTCTACAGCCTATTAGGTCTCTCCTGTCTTTGGTTCCCTAATTCAGCAAAATCTTGTCTTCATAAGTAACTTTTTAATGAAATAATGAACTGCAGTTATAGCATCTGCCTTCAAATAATGTTGGAAACCCATTAATTAACATCTAACCCCCTTCTGTAGCTGAGTGGCTTTGATTATTCTACTCCATGGATGGGAAGGGTGAGACGTAAAGAAATTAAAGTGATCATTTTGGCAGACCTCTAGAGCAGCCAAGGGAGACGCATTGCATTTCTGCTTGTAAGAACAGACATTTCAGCAGGCACCTGCATTCTGCAGGTGCAAACACCTACAGCATAAAATAATAATTCTAGGCCACGCTCATGCACACCTGTCCTGAAGCATGCGCCCAGAAAACTCGTTAGAACAAAGAGATTCGCAGGCACGAACGCATACGTGGGAGTGCAGGCGTTTGATTATTTTGATCCAAAGCATGAACAGATGTTTGCATCAAATTGAAATTGTCACCATCCTCAAAACTCTGCAGCTCTGTCATTCCACCCTTATCGGACCGTTTATTTCTCTTATTCCAGAAAGCCTCATCTCACACTGGTTTTCAGGGTACAACTTCCACTCCTTTTGTTTTAGTTCAGGTTTTGTGCTCCTCCCTGGTGTCTTTCCATATCACTATTGGAAACACCTTATTTTTTACGCAGGATCCATTCTACGATCATAGAGCGGATCTGAAAACAGCTGTGTGAGGACAAGTAAGAAAGGTGGGCTGCACCATTCAAAGATGGGAACAACTGGTTCCGTAAGGGCACGTGGCTCCTGAGGTTAACGTGCTGTGAAACCCCAGACTTTGTCAAGCTGCAAGAGGTAGCAGTCAGGATACACAACAGAGCATTAGGCTTCTCTGAATCCCAGTCCCACAGGAACATATTGTCAGCCTGGCTTTCAAGCTCTTTTTCTTGTTTTCTTTTCCTCAGTTTTCACCAGAGTTTACACCAAAGTTCCCTAAAATATTCTCTGAAATTTTGGAATTGAGCAGATGTGATCGAAAGTGGTTGCACTGCTGATCATGGGGGACATCTCATGAGGCTGGCACAGAGCCGCGTTCTGTTCAGCCACTGCTTTTGTCCTATGGCTCTTTGGCTTTCTGCTACGGAGTTGCCTCAGTGCAGAAGAGTTTGGGCAAATGAGCTACTAATCCGCAATTCAAACTGTGCCTCTGCATCTGAAGAGAGGAAAATGAACCCACAAAATTCTTTGTCTTTGCTCAAACCAGGACAGCCAGTTACTGGAGGACCAGAGCAGTTGATAGCCCGTACGTTACTGCCTCTACTCAGGAGTGATCTCTTGGCCACGCCAGAAAACCTGTTGTCCCATCAGAGCCTGCCCTCCTTCCTGCCTCCCTTACCCACTGCTTCGGTCATTCTTTTCTTTCTATTCTTTAGACTTTTTCTTCTCCACACAAACTTACATTAGAAATCAACAAATATTATTGTTTGCCAGGTGCCAGGCCTTCACCAAGGACTTCCCACCGTTTTAGGCCTATGTCCTCTTCCTACATGCCCATATACTTCTATGGAGGGTATTTTCCCCATTTCTCTGTGGAAAACTCTTAGAAAGCATCATTAAAAATGAGAAGAATTGCTATCCATTGAAACAGAATAATTTTCAACAAGTCTACGTCTCCATAGAGAAAAGTTGTATCCTATAAAATCAGGTGTGACAGTTATGATCTGTAAGAAAGTTACTCTTATCTCTTCAAGAATTATTCATCAATTTTTGAACACAAGGGAATTCCTTGGGTGTGTTAAATAACGTCTTATGCTACAGTGTCCTTCATTGTGCACGGCAGATAGACAGCTGATCTTTTAAGCCTCATTTCCTTCGGAAATCAAGAGAGAAGGAGAGGAAGCAACAAGTCCGAATGCAATGCTTAGATGCATTGCAATTTGTCTAAACTCTAAGTCCTCATTAGCAGCAGATCTTGAGTAAATTTGAGTTTTACTTCTGTTTACTTATAATCCTTGAAGACTTGTTCTGTTTGCGTTCTTGTAAAATCCTTGGCAATTCACCTTTCAGTCACTGCCCTAAATAATCCAATTTAACCTGTTCTTCAACTATTCTTTCAAATTGCATCACAGAAGAAAATTTCTAATAAAAAAAAATTCCTGGCAAATGGAAGTGCACATGCATGTTGTTTCTGTTTGTTCCCAAGAGCAAATATAGATGTTGACAGAATGAACCATCAAATAGGACAGTTTTCTCCTTTCTTATTGACGATAAAAGGTTAATTTGGGTCACTTTAGAGCACTCTTCACATTGCCTTGACATAAACCAACAAGCCATGATCTATTTTCCACTTCCTTTACTCAAGACGACTACATATGGACATCAGCGTATTTCCATGCAGAGTCAGATCCATCTTCAGCCTAACTGAATTCTGGATTTAAAAAAAGTATATGGAAAAATTCCACTTTAATTTTCTCACAAACTCTCTCAGTTACAGAATTACTCTGTTAGTGACCACGTACAACCCATGTCTTTTGAGTTAGTCATGTTTAAAGCAGAAAGGCCTGACTGAGAGCACTGTTTGTGCTCTTAATTTCCTCACTGCTCCTATTGACAATCTCAATCCGTGTGTGCGATTCCAATCGGGTTGTGAAATTAATATGGCTGTTTGCGTACATCAAGGGCAACCTGCACTCCTCTGAAAGCAAGGGCATTGCAATTATCGGTAGTAAAAGTCTACAAGCTTATAGTGCCATCTGTACTACCCAACACTTCCACCCATATCTAGTTGTATTGCTAACTTTGTGTTCACAGCCTCGGAAAAGAAAACAACAACCACCAAAGAACAACAGACACGCTTATACAGGCAAAATATTTTGAATCTCACTCCATTAGCCAAGACATCTATTTCATCTGTCCTAATGATTTTTATCTTATTGAAGAACTACTCTTCAGTAATCTGCTCTGTGGAAAACAGATCCAGAGATCTTCATTGCAGTGATCACCAGTTCTAAAACCTCTGTGCAAAAGAGCTGTTGCAGGCTTGTGCAGCGCCTGCCCTGAAGGCTCCTCAATCGGACCAGCTCCTGCTGCCCTGAGATCAGTCAGAGCGTGGCAGGGCCTCTGCTTTTTGTGGGTGGATAAAGTGTAAGTGTATTACATAAAATGTGTGTACGTACACATACAAAGGGAGCTCTTAATTATTACCTGTAATTATTACCTGTGCTACTTGTGAATGAGAAGTTCCTAGTGACATTAATGGAAATAACAAAGATATTATCAGACCAAACCATGCTATTACGAACTAGCGTATTTATCTTCAAATATCAACAACTTGATTCATCCTAAAATCATCTTTAAATATTAATCAGTGTCAGTGACCACATCTGAGGGAGAGGAGCGCAGCGTGCTTCTAGCAGCACAGCGAGACTCTTTTCACGCTGGGATTAAAACAGGGGGAACCGTTTGATAAACCAAACCCGTTACCTTTTTCCTTTCTTATGAAGGTAGGGA
>NW_010387677.1:82844-84463 GCF_000710305.1 Buceros rhinoceros silvestris
AAGCAAGTATTTACTCATAAAAAGTTTTGCACTCTTTTTCATTCACACAGAAACTACTGGGACTTTGCCAGCAAAAAGTTTCAGAATATTCTTTTCACCTCCATTTTTTATTACCTCCGGTACTAGTAGAGGTTTGCCTAATGTAGCAGGATCAGATTGCCAGAAACCATCGCAAGCATCCTGATCAATTTAAACATCCAGTCCCAGTGTTTAACCTGGAGTGTACGGTCAGACTCGCAGCCTTTGGATTCAGATCAAGGCGTCAGACCTTTTAGTCAGTGTCTCTCTTTTTTGGTTTTCTGGCATGGTCAACACAGTTTGGACACCTGCAGATCTCAGTCCAGTGTGTAAAATTAAATGATGGTGAATGGTGAGTGGTAGCACAGAGTCACCTTGGGTATAGCACAGATTGAGGTTCAAAGTCCTCCTATTTATCTGTCACAAGATAGGTCCTCCAGATCATGCTATTACGTGCTTTTCCCCAAACTCACAATATTTCATAACCAGGTTCATGGAAATAATAGATGGGCATCAAGAGCAAGAATGGGCTGGCCCTTAAGGGTAACAAAGCTGTGCTGCTCTTCATTCTCCTCCTGGTTGGACTGTGATCTATAAGATGTCTTTCTGCCCCTGTAAATGCCGGGAGAGGACACCAGATCTCCAGCTCCTGGCTCAGAGGGGAGCACCGAGAGTCCAGATAAAGTTATTCAGATAAACTAGCTTTTTTACTCTAGCCTTTCCTCAGGGTGTCCTACCATTGTGTTACTACAAACGTGAAAGTTCGAGGGGAAGAGGGTTGAACAAGGGTTAACATGGTGCATTCTGCTCTTACTGAAATGATGTCATTTCCCTCCCCCTCCCTGAAAGTATCCATTGCTTAGTTGTTTACATACTGAAGTTAATTTAAAATACATATTATAGACCTGCATGATTTAAAATGGAATGAATTCTCTTATGTGAAGACATTTATACAAATTTAATTTAAACCTCCAGTGCTTCAGTATTATTAAAAAGTATTGGTTTTTAGCCACAAACTACCCGTTTTCCTTGTTTTCCATATTTTCTCTAGAAAATTAAAGACTAAGAAAACAGAAGTACTGGTGCATTGTAGAAATTGTCCCAATGAGTTTATAATCCAGGGTAAGTTACACAGTACTGATAAGTAAAGGAAGTTCAACCAGACAGTTTAATCCTCCAATTTCCTGTCTTCTAATCAGCCACTGACTCCTCTGGCTTTAAATTAGAAACATTCATGGCAATATTCAGGACAGGTGAAGGGAAAAGAGTAGAAAACAACTAGAGCTAATACTTGTAGGCAAAAGGAGGGCACGTATAGAAAATGAACTATAGAGTACATAGAATGATGCGCTGAATACACGTGTTTAAGTTAGAATTTAGCAACTCTGACAGAGAAATCAGTTTATTAAAACCATTTATACAGCAGCTGGGCACGTATGAACATACGAGAATTACTGTATAAAGCAAAGAAAATCAGTGCTGCAGTGTTACACGCTGCTATTTTGATAGAGCAGGAGAATTATTTAAACATGTATGTTTTTTGATATATAGTAAATGATAAGGAGGAAGCACAACTCCGCAAAGCCACGAATGGTTCAGCA
>NW_010387677.1:84648-91035 GCF_000710305.1 Buceros rhinoceros silvestris
CTTAGAGGAGAGTATGTGTGTGCATGGATGTATAGATACGGCTCAGGGATTTAAACAAGACATACTACTTTAGAGTGTTTCACGCTTCTGGACCTTCTTAGCTTCGGTAGCAACAATCAGCTTTGCATATGATGAAATTAAATATTTATTGGATGCACCATTATTTTTAATCTCATTTGCAATGAGATTTATAGGGAGGATTCTATTAATTCTTAATTGATGGAAACGCCAGTAATATTTCAAAATTTCCCTTTTTTAACTGCATAGATTAGCAGAGCAATTTCAGCTATTCTGCTGAAAAAAGGGAGCACAGGGGTGCGAAAGAAAAGTATTTACCAAGAACTTCAGTGAAAAAATGATGTTGTGTTAAAAACCTTTGACGTAGCCAAATGACCAGTTCAAGTCCAGTCCTACTATGTTTAATAAATTCTAAGTTACGGCATCTAAAGAAAATAGACATATCCACTGAGCTATGGATCAGTAGCTCAGTAATAAAACTAGAAAACAACTATTTTAGAAATTGACTGGAAGCTCTGCTTCAACTGTCACGTTCAATAAGAGCAGTTTGCATGCTAACTCATACATGGAGTCATTTGAAATGGCTTCTTATTTATTAATGAGGCTTTTTCCTTCCGATATTTCGCAAAGGAAAACAGTTTGGGTTCTGAAACTCTTTGGACTGAGATAACTCAAATGACGAGTCAAAGCTGGCTCCCAGTCATGCAGGTAAGGAAACCCGGAGCTGCTCCACTCCTCTTAATGCAGCGACTCCAGGCTGATGGCAGCGTAAACCTTGAGCAGAATTTGGCCCAGGGTCCCTAGTTTTGTATTGTCATTGAGAATTTTCCTCCACTATATCCCTTTGCTGCACATGTATGTCAATAACCCTGGTGCAAAGGAATTTTGCAGGCAATCCCTTGTAAAACATCTATAATAGTCACATCATATTGGCTTGCTAGAGCAAATAATTTGAAAAAATAATCAGCTTGAAATAAATGTTTATAGAAGTAGCACAGCTGCACATATTTCTTACAAATGCAAGACAGTTCTGAAACTTTGCTCTGACTAACCCTTTAGTGTCTCTAAGACAGCGTCAAATGGAAATAAAAAGTGCCAATGGTTACAAAATAATGCTCATTTTCCCAACAAACTAATTCAACTCACATCTTCAGGCTATTTGTGTATATATTTAAAAATATGTAATTCCTTCTTACAGAAATTTACAGTATTTGGGGGCAAATTTTCTGCTCAAATGTCACAATACAATATAGTCAAAATAATAACTGTTTCTGCATTAACTTGATTAAAGCATCAGGAAAAAAAAAGGACTAGTTGTCCAAAGATTGCCTTAAAACTGGTGGTGACAAATGCAGTTATTGCTAAAACATGCAAATCCTGCGGGTCCTACTGAAACAGTTTGAAACATGTATAACTGCTTACAAGAAAGAAAAAACAATGCTTTTCTTTGACTTTGAACTCTTGCTATTTTGGCAAGAAAGATAAAATATATTAGCCAGTCCATCAGATGGCTGGAGAGAAAAAGTAGCTGCAATAAGGAAAAACGAATTAAAGGAGCATTAATAAAGATTATCTATGAAAGAAAATAAGGTCAAAATTAGAACTCTGCATTTTAAAGCCACCTTTGAAAATGCAAGCTGCTTTGCCCAATGCTAAATTCCATTCATTTTACTAATCATGCAATCAAGCAATCTCCATTATCTCCAGCGAGCTGGCTATAAACATGCTATAGACTGGGGTGAAAGAGGGAGAGTGTGAGGTTGAGAGAGAGAGAGAGGAAGAAAGAAAAGAGAGAGAGAGATTACTACACCCAGCCTTTTATAAAGCCGTTTCTTTCATTATAACAGGTCTTTTCATCAAAATGACAGAGAACCTTTAAATTTGGGCATAATACTCCAGTACAGTACCCAGCTATAGCCTCAAACGGATTTAGAACCTGCTCCAGAAAGAAAACAAACTCCCTCGTTTGACACACAAATTGTTTACGATTCATTAAAAAGCAAAATTGCATATCACGGTGCTGGCAGCTGAGTCCATATGGGTGCAAGGGGTATTCACTCCTCTCTTTGTATGCTGGCAGTACCAAACCGAAGTTTAGCACTGTGCAGCTGAGATTTTGTGCAGCCAGACGATGCATGAGGTAATTTTAAAGCTTTATTTGTCTTTAAAACATTAAAATCTGCTCTCTAGCTTACTTTTGATTAAAAGAATGTGGTGAATGTGATGAGATTTGGGGGGTAGAAAAAACAGCAGATATCTACTTTTTGTCGTACGTTTTAGATTCGCAGACTGTATGAAACGCTGCTTATTAATCCATCAATAATTGAAACTTTGTGCGAAAATTATTTGCAATTTACACGTCTATTGTAAAAATCTTGAATTATTCATTTAAGTTAAAGATAAGAGCGCTTTCATCTAGCACAACTTTTACGGAAAAGGGCTATTTTAGTGATTTTTGTTGTTGTTATTCTCAGAAAATAAATGGTGTGACATTAAAGTTTAAGGAGAACTTTCTGCAATGCTTAATCTAAACAACAGCATGTGTGTTATAAAACTGTTTATTTTTAGACAAGTGCATTACTAAATGTTTCCAGCATTTTTACATATTATATTCACAGGACTAAAACATCTGTGAAATGAATGTGACTGAAATGAAACTTCTTCAGACACTTTCTATAGGGTGATAATAGCTGCCTAATAACATTTGAGGATACTTATTAAAAAATAAACATGGACATACCTCATCATAAAAGCAGCTGATAGACAATAAAAGAGAAGTGGTAATAAAATATACAAACGGCTTAGAATAAGGCAAAATCACAGCATGCTATAAATCCTGTGGTTAAAACAGGTACTTGAAAACTTTGCTTTGAAAATGGTAACTAAGAATCAAGAGCCTTATTTACAGGGGTTTAACAAGCAAAAAAAAAAAAGTCACATGAATAATCAACAGTTTATGTGCATGCAAATACCCCTTCCCCCTCCAACTTCCCCTGGCAGAAAGTCTAATTGGAAAATCAGTACTATAAGTAAAGTGGTTAGCCCTCCCAATTCCCAGTAACCAAAAGCTGCATGTTTCATTTCACTGGCAACCCCTGGCAAACCTCTATTAGACGGTTATAAAAAAAATAGAAAATTTAGAGTTTAAACATAACAAAACGGAAAAACCCGAGCCCAAACACCTTTAAATACAAGCCACATGATAGACACAATGGCCACCACCAAGCTGCCGAATAAAAACCTTCCGGATCTCACTTTTAAAAGTCTTTCAAGTCCTTAGAGGTCTTAAACTTTCCAAATGATACCAAAATTGGTCCGGGGCGGCGAGGGGGAGGGAAAGCCCCCGACTTGTTTCAGCGTATCATACAATGAAAGTGATCATGCCTTGTTTTGTAATTCCACTCGCCGGTCCTTTTTTAACTGATATCTATGTGAAACGAGCTGAGGTTCACGGTCCAGTTAGGAGCGGATAATACATTCATTGTCCTGGCAGCAAACTTTTCCTCTCACTGGAAGAATTCACGCTTGCCACAAGAATAATAATTACAGAAAACTAAAAATGCGCTGCTAACGAATTAATCCCTAACGGACAACACGCTAACGAGGGCAGTAATGATTTGAGGACTCTCTTCCTCACAACAGGACTTGCATCTTCTGCCACAATGGGCTATTGTGCATCCTCCTAACTCACTATACCTCTTATAGATTCAAGATGTCAAAGGTTGTCTGGCCCGGCTGACCATGACATGCTAGTTAACTCGTTCTACGGAGCACGTTGGGACTTTATTGAAACTTTAATTGCGCCCAAAAGCAGCTAGAGCCAGACTATGTAGGATCTGTAACACATGGCTCCAGGTCAGCACAGCCCGGTAACCTGTTCTAACGTAAACAAGCGGAGGGAAAAAGTTAGATCGGGGTCTCCGAGGAAAGGCAGCACCTCGCAAAACACGCTCCTCTCACACGTGATGATTTTACACCACGACACTCCCGCACTGTTCCAGGCTTTTACAGTAACCGACTTGCTTTGTAACGGGCTGGACTTTCCACCTCCCCTCTTCACAAAATATTGCATGGTAAAAAATGCACAAGCACACGAACGCTTGAGAGCAGCAGATAAAGTAAAACAAACTGAGCGTTAGGCACCCGACTGAGACAAGTTACTCTGCACAAGGCTTTTTCAAACTACTTCTTTGCACACTTTTTTTTTTTCCTCCCTTAAGGAGAATTGAAAAAGCTTCCCCTGGAAACTGTAGTGCACATTAACGGTCTCCTGTTACACAGGGGAAAGCACACAAGTGGGACAAGTGTGAGGCTGCTCTACTGAAGAGTGTGAAAAAAATCAAATGTTAATTTGATAAATGTGAGGTCTGGGACATTTTGTCAAAGAGGGAGGGAAAGTAGAAAAGGGAGAAAAAAAAAAGCAGCCCTGCTGCCAACTCACCATCCACCAAGTTCTGGCCGAGATGTCGTAGCAGAGCTGCCATTTGATGGAGCCGTCGGAGGTTTTCCCTGCCATTATGCTGTCAGCAAGCTTCATCTGATGCTAACTCACGGGAGATAAGACACCTAATTGAGAAAACATTTGCACTGGCATGTTGGGCAACATGTAGCCCGGTCCATACCATATGGAATCATGGGTAAAAAAAAAAAATCTCCTTGACAATGAACCAATCTCTCACAGACCCAGTGGCAAGGTGAAGTGGAGATGAAAAGTCATCTGCTCCTAGCACTGTCTTCTCCTCTCTCTCTCCCTCTCTCTCCCCCTCTCCTCTCTCTCACTCCTTTTTTTTTTTTTTTAAATAAGAACCCACTGCTCAACATCAAAGAGAGGCGGCCAAAATTAGGGCTTCATCACTCAGATGATTCTGGTCTGCAAGGTTTTTCTTTCCTTTCCTCTTTTTTTAAGAAGAATAAAGAGATTTAACAGGACAAAGGCAGGTAGTGGACTGCGGAGGGAGATCGCCACAGGCTATTAGCCTAAAATTTCTGCTTGACAGATGGAACTGCTTAGAGACTATCATGCAATGTTTTGGGTGTGTGGGATTTTTTTTTTTTTTAAAGACTTTCAGTCTGATTCAGTATCTGTTTATCGCAGCTACTTTTCTCATGTACGTGACCGGAGGTGGAGGGGGAGGGTGGGTAAGAAAATAAGACTGGGCAAAAAAAGAAAAATATTGCGTCTTTTTTCTGTCTTAAGCAGTGAATGGCAAAACAAAAATATAAACTGCTCAAGTTTATTTCTCGATTCAGTGACAGAAGCTTTCTGAAGGAATCAAATGCTCTTTCATTTTTTAAAAGACGTTACAGTTTTGGCTCTTTGTTCCTTCTTGATTTTTAGATACCAGATCGTATTGTTTAAATGAAAAACTTTTCATATGAAGGTTCAAATGGCCAAAGTGCTCCCTAAGAACTGAATAATCCCCCCCTCTCTTTTTTTTGGTACATTTTTGTTACTATGTTTTTAAAAACTGGGGTTTAGTGTTACACTTCCTAGTACCATCAGGTGACAACACCAAAGCCTCACAGAGGTTTAATTCTCCCTCCCGCACAACTTCTCTGCAACATTCAAAATTTACGTGAGGAATTGACAGATAACTTGGAAAGACAACTCCAAAACAAACACTTTGGAAAAGTTATGAGATCCTGCTCTTGTCCAATATTAAAACCCTTTCCTGGAAAACACAGTAAGAGATAATAATCCATTTTTCCCACCTCTGTTTCCCACTTCTGTTGCACTGTAAAACCCACAAAAGTATTACTTTTATGCCAGCGGACTATTAAACAGGCAGTGAATACTTGCCATTTAAATCAGCCCGTTGTATCACATGGAGCGACGGTGGCCAGGCTGTGACCACCACAGGGCACTCCACTCTATACAGTAGTGCCTTTCCTCAAAAAAATTGAGGAAAAAATGAACTTCTGAACTGGGAAACGGACGCTCGCCAGGAATATTTCTTAGGTCTGATATAACTTGCTCCCTCCGAAACAGCTACACTCTGCAGATCTTTTCACGATTTGGACACGAGAGGAAAACGTGTTAAAAATATCCACTCTATTTTTAACAATATCTTTTTCTGTTTGTATCACAAAGAGAGCTCGTGGGTGCACAATTCTTCATTTGGTTGTTGTGTGCACTAACTATTGTTTAACTATTTGGCTACGGCTAAACGATGCTGCCGGGCTGCATAGATTACAGACCTGTCATTCAGTACAGCACAGACCAAACTTTCACTGAGCTTCAATAAAACCTTCAGATTTCTGTGATGTGACTGATAAGCAAATTATTTAGGGTAAATAGAAACTGCTCCTGTAACATGCAAGGGTTAGTCTTTGTTTTTGCCCCAGCCGTAACACTCTGGACTGCAAAAA
>NW_010387677.1:91122-106497 GCF_000710305.1 Buceros rhinoceros silvestris
TCGCATGAATGCCTTTGAACGGAAAAAAAAAAAAAAAAAAAAAAAATTAGTGCATGATCTCTGCAAGTCCTTAGCATCCCAGTTTGCTTTTTTGCTCCACAGAACAGGTACGATCCCACTGCCGTTTCCAGGAAAGGATTGACTAGCACGGGAAGTGTTAAGTTTTAGTCCGAGTCCAGGAAAAAAGAATGGTCACTGTGCCAGGAACTGTCCTTGCACTGGCTGGCCAAGGCATTTATCGTCTTCCGTTACTGCAGGTTCGTTAACCTGTCCTTTCTGCGGCTTGCGGCTTATTGGAAAAAAACCCCTCCAGATAATCACGCAAAATATAAAGTGAAACGCTGAAGTAACAGCCAGCCTTTGAATCGGTGTCAGATTCAATTTTATGCTGCTCTCTCTGCTCCTACCTCTCCAACCAACCAACCTACCCACCCTCCTTATTATTTATTTAGTATTTCATACCCAGTTGTGCCGCACGTCGTTCCACGCAAGTTCTGATAAACCTCTGTTCAATCTATATGGATTTCCATCACCTGAGGTAGTTCGGAATCTACTGACAAACTTTCTCTTGACTGCTGTATTAACACTGTTTCAAGAGCACTTAGCTCTTCCTATATGAATATATGACTTTACTTTCCAAATTAATTATAAACTTGTCTTTTTAGAAGGGCACACACTTTTTGGCTTATGAATGACAGAAGCATGAAACCATTTCCTTCCCGAGAGTATCCCAGTTATGCACAGAGAAATGAGGAGGGCTGTTGGTTAACAGCGTTTTAAATTCAGAACAATTAGGTGCAGTTAACTTTGCCATTGTTCTTTCTGATGCTGGGGATGGTGGGTTCTTACCCATGGAGCAATTACTCCTTTCATAAGCGGCTGTTGTTAATAGCATTAAAACAAGATTAAAAACAACATGTTAAATATTGCAATTATTGTGGAAAATAAAATTATTTGGTGAGCATAATGGGGAGCAAATCAAGCATTTAACATGATCCAGGAAATGCTACTCCAAACAATTGCATTTGTTTTATGCAATTTTTCCCCTTTGATTGCTGACAGATGCCGTTTTGGAAACAAACATCTAAGTAGTTTTCCTTCAATCAGGAAAAAAACCACACACCAGAAAATGGCTACATGTTTTGAATTTAACTCTTGTCAATCAGCATTCTGCACAACACTCCCTCTGAATAGTACTGGGACAAAACGATGCCTTCCAAGGACTAATAAGCCACAAAGATGTTTGCTTCTAAATCAGACTGTTCCGAAGAAAGAAAAAGCCTTCCTGTGGTGCAGACATTTGTGCAGACACAGCTGCAAAATAGAAATGCTCACAGTATAGGAGCGATATTTCAAGTTGGAAATAAGTTAGATGTGTGCGTTTGCGGGCTATAGGAGAAGAGATTTGTTTTCCGACAGCTTTAGGCCTCAAGCAACAAACTGAAGTACTTGCCAGTTGCTTTCTGACTTCTGCTGGAGAAGTGGCCTGCTACCCACAAATAATTGGCTTAATCGTTGAGCGGCGTTACCTGCCGCAGCACAAACGGCGCGAGCGTGCCCCCCGTTTCCCCCCGCAGCACATTCGAATGAGGTCATTGTTGCTATTGAGTGTACAAAACCAGGAATGAACACTAAAAAAGGCTAATAAAGTATATTAATTGAGATGACTGTATCAAGCTGGCATTTTACAGTCTACTGGAAGCTGAATGCATGTGAGCATTAGAAATGTTGGCATCGTGGGTGGTTTCTCCAAATGTTGGCTTCTCCTGTTCACATTGGTAAAAGAAACGCGGTAGAACTGCATGCAGTTCCCCGTGCTAGACACATCTTTAGGATCTTGGTACTCTTTACGAGATTATCTATTAATTGCACGGTATCCACTGCTCGTTAACCTTTTCCTTATCCTCTTCACCTCCCCCTATTCCTCCAGTTGCAATCGCTCAGAACCTTTTCAGCTGATTGCAACAGTGCAATTTTAGATCTGTTCCTAATTTGGGAGGTGCTTTCCTTGGGAAGCCTGAACTTAGATGAGTTACGAAGAGGATTTCCTTATCTCGAACAGTGAAAATTAGTTCAAGTGCCACATGAGAGCAGGCAGTTGATTTTTGGACAGCCTCTGAACTTATGCAAAGTCGCTGACAATGAGTGTGTGTTCTAGCTTTTGGAAATCCTATAATCCTGGCTTCAATCAAGAGGATCTGCTGTTGCTGAAGGCGTAAACAAGGAGAGAAGCAGTGTGTGACCACTGCTCCTGCACCTTCAAAGACTCCCGAGCAAAAATGCGTGCAATAGTAAAGCATCTACCAGATACTCAAGATGACACACACATTTCGGATGACCTGGCTGAACTTATGGAAAGAGGGCCTTTCCCCTCCACAGGAAAGTTGTCCTGAACTCTGCAATTCCCCCTGTAGCTCTGTTGTATGTATTTCTTCCTGCATCCCTCTCATTCCTCTGATTTTCTTCTTGCCATCTGTATTCCCCTTTTGCCTCATCTGAAACAAGCATCAAGATCTTGTTTCTGACAGAACGGTCTGTCAATATGGAAACACACTGACATCACAGACAGTGCTGTGACTTCATGTCTGAAAGAAACAGGAGGAACAGATGAAAGGAGTGAATGGGAAGGAATGACACATACAAACATTTTTAAAAAATCAGTGAAAATTCTTCTCTATCAACCCACAATGTAAAGGAACAAAAACCAGATTTATTTTAAAGTCTAAATATAACCATCTATTTCCTAATTTGTGACCATAACTCAGCGCGACATTTCAACATGCTTTTCCCCTGAGAGAGGTGCCTGTCCCAGGGAGCACGCGCTTTAGCTGGCTCGAGGTCCATGTGACAGCCAACACGAACCTCCTGAGGAGGACTAAACACAGACTGATCTGGAAGAAATCTAGTATCAAGCATAATGCTCATACCCAGGAGAAGCCTTTAGAGGGAAAAAAGGACTCCTGTCTTGGACCAGTCTCAAACAGTAAATGCAAATTCATAGAATTAAAAATAAAATTATTCCTCAAAATCACAAACTCAGTTTTGATGCAGCTGGATCAGAGGCAGCATCACCCCACTGCAGTGGGGATACGAGACTCACCCAGAAAATATTATACGGGGGTAGAATAGCAACATACTACTATTTTCTTTTTTCTTCCTAGAATGAAATATTGTCTATTACATTATTTCTACTACTAGCTTTCTTGTATAAGAATTTGGGAGGACTTGGTAGCCCTGTGTTTCCTTTACTGTTTGAAATATTTAACTCTAACATTAGAGGGCATCCAGAAGATTTTGCTTTCCTGCCACATCCAGAGCCACCGCAAAACTCTAATAAGGAGATTCATAAGTAGCAGGAGAGGAGCACAAGAAAACTAAAAGGTTAATATATTCTAACTAGATGTTGGGTATAGAATGTCAGATCTGTCAAATTTCATTACAGTTTGCTGCTCAATGAAAAAGATTTGATTTCTTTTGCCACTGTCCTACTATGTTCAAGTCACACAGTGCCAGCAGCAACCAGCCAACGACCACAGGCTGGCACTGAGCGGGCCCGAGTGGGAAGCCAGCCGCAAGGACCATCTGTTTCCGATTTCTAGCGAAGCCAAGATGTGCAGTGAAGTGCATTCCATTCACCCAGCCAGCCTTCTCCCTGCTCAAGTTATTAGTGTTACAAGTGAAATTATCTTTTCCAAACAGCGGGGGAGCTATAATCCTTATGGAACACGACTTTAAAAAGGGAAAAAAGAAGAGGAAAAAAAAAGGGGGGCAGAAATAAAATCCCTCAAACCCTCCCCCCCTTCAAACATCTTTTGTTAAAGTTGTCGGTGACATCGTTTGTAAATTTAATTGCCACGTTCACGGGTTTTATAATTTTAAAGGCTGTTTTATTAAGAACTATATCCTCTAAGGGAAAAATGTGTACGTCGGTGCATGGGATCTAATGTAATAAACCACTGAAATATGTTTAGAGTGTTATTTATGAATCGAGTTAAAAATGACAAGATGAATGCTCATTTAAGTCTCTCTAACATTAAGCGCCTTGAAAAACATCCTAGGTTTTAAAGTATAATTTGAAGTGAGAATGCACAAACAGCGCTAATTACATGCTACTTACATTGTTTCAATATGTAATGCATATGTTTAACCTCCCGGAGAAAGGATTGGTCTTGGCACAGCGATCGTGGGGATTTAAGGGAATGCTAAACTGATAACTGTAGAATGAGCTCTGACATAGGATATTGGTCTCCTACTGTTACCTAAATGCCAGGTGAAACCAAAGGATTTATAGACGGGCGGGTGGAAAGGGGGAAGAAAAAAAAACAACCCATCACAATGAGGTGAAACTGAGAAGTTTATTTTCAAAGGGGGAAACATCTATCCTTTGACACCATTCCATTCCAGTGACTTTATTTCTAATATACCATGAGATTAATGATGTGGCTACTGTCACTGCGTCTGATGAACACTGGCAGAGCTATGGAACAGTTGCTCCCTCTACTATTATTGGACATATTTGTAAATTGGCATATATAAACCGAACTTGTTCCCTGTGCCAGCCAATTGGAAAAAATCTCATTCAGGAGGACGGAGTTTTTGTTTTCCTATTGAATTCTACATAATATACAGTTGGGTTAAGATTGGCTGATTTAAAAACTTGTTTAAATTAACAATGTTTGACAGTTTTCATGTCATATAATAATCTCAATATGACTCTTATGCAAAACAATTACTGATAATTATGGAAGTAAATCATCATCATGAAACAGATTCCTGACATACCAGAGGCAAGTCAATATTTAAGCCTTTGCTCAGGGAGGGCACAATTGCTGAATGTAGCCATAATCATTCACCATCCTATCCCCAAACGATTTATTCTTTTGAAAGAAATGCTGTCAAAAAAGAAAACACAGAATAGCTTGACCCGTTCGTTTTCTTAGTCCCGTTGAATCTGCTTCTACAGGTCTGAAACTATTGTTGTGATACATAAAGAATACCTGTTGAGTCACCCAAAACCTAATTACTAGATGAGCCCCTTCTTTGGGTTTCATCTTTTCTCAGTGTCCTCAGAGGTGCAACTGGACACTGATTATCTTTGCTCTGGGGCATTATTTGAGCTATGGTTAAGCTGATATTAACACAAATCATAACATCATTCTAATTTTTTCTGTGTATTCAGAAACATCTGCTCTAGCTCATACATTGCCTGTCTTTAAGATGTCCTGCTTTGCCATGAGTAAAATACATTTTGGGCTCTCTGGTGCTGTGAGGAGCCACACTCACAGCTCCAGATAGCTGGATCTCTCTAAGTAAGCTTGTGCCCGTGTAGGTAAAGTAGGAAGAAGTGGGTCCTTTTGTTGGGCTTATAGTGAGGAAAAAAGGTTTTACTCTTAATCAGGAGGGATAGGGAAATCCTCAGTGCACCTGGAAAAGGCTCTCTTGCATAAGACCTACTCAGTCCAACAGTGCTGGTGGACTTCAAGGCAACAGTGCTAAATCAGTACCTTTTACCATCTACAGCTACATAAAAGACCGTGACCGCTCCTTCCTAATGAGAGACTTCTGTAATGCTGACTGCTTAGGGCTATTCTTCAGGAATAAGGAATCCAAGACAGATGTGGCAGTGACCATCATATTAATCTCAAAGACCAAATCCCTCAAAGCAAAGGAAATATGAACAATTAAAATATTAAATAAAGTGAATCACATGAGTTTCCAGTGCCTTCAGTACTCACTCCAGTCCCGCACATTAATTTGTCATTCCTGAGGCGTGAAGAAGTAAATTCTCTTTTATTTACAGAATAATATTAAAATGCTAGTAATATCAAAACCACTCCTGTTTGCTGGCTCATGTGTCTATTTAAACACCTGCCCATTTCTTTGGTTCACCTCCTGAGTGCCAAACTTGACCTCTCGATAATCCCAGCTGAAAGGCAGCCGGGCAGGCTGAACGCAGTAGGTGAATACCTAGAGAAGTGCTTCAGGAAGGGCTGAGCTGCACCTAAGCGAATTTTACAAGCAAGTCTGATATAATCCATTGGAGTGGCTCTGATTATTGAACATTTTACAGCAAGATACCTCTTTGGTGACCCTAAGATTTCTTTGCACTCTTGTGTAATCTATGGCACTGGACATCACATCATGGAAGGGAGATCTCTGAAACTATAAACATACCTTTTGCAGTTAACAGGTCATCCAGACAAAGGAACTCTGGAGGTGAAGTCTGGAGCGCTTTTCTTGTGTGGTTCCTTTTACTTTTCAACATGGGAGGTTTAGCTGATCAAAAAACCCAAGCCACCAAGAAGGGAAAAGATGTTTCAACTAATCGAACTGAAAATTTTTCATCAGTTTAGAACTAGTGGAAGTATTTTACTTCAGACTTTAGAAAAATTGAACCAAATTCAAAATGCAGTGTACGGCTAGCGAAGAGGAGGTTACACAGAAATTCTTTTATGTTTTTTTCTATATTCACTAGACATTTCCATTAAAATAAGACAATATACCCACCACAAATTTAATTCTTTATTGCCTTAATTCTGAAGGCCTAACTTCTTGCTCATGCTAAAGAAGTGCCTTTTGCAAAGGATAACTCTGGCGGGTATGAAAGCACTCCTCGGCACTCTCGGACACATTAAAAATGTGAATGAAGGATTACAAAGTGTACCTTGATGCACATGTCTTTTCCTGACACGAGGATCTACCATTAAGAAGATGACTCTTTGTCTATGAAAGCTTTTTTGGAGAGAGGGCAAGGCAGGAACGTTCCTGGGAGTTGCTAACAAAGAACTTGCACGCTGTATTAGCCTAATCATGACCCTCTTCTGGCCACCACTGACGGCTTTTCGAAGTTGAATTGCCATTTTGAATGCCCATGGATAAAACAGAGGTGGTGGCCCTGATGCTATCACATCACCTGTCCCTCAGAGTTTCTTGCACCTCTGTGCTGACAAGAGTTTTTATGAACCCAGAAATCAGTCTGGGTGCTGTGCTTTTATCTTCATAGATGTCAAGTGAGGAATAACTGTGAACTTGTCTCCAAGCTTGGACTCATATGTGCTCAGTGCGGAAAAGCTCAGGAACACTTTCAGAATGTACTTTGAAGCCTACTTGGTAGGAACAGCTGGAATATATGTCTGTGTAACCAGCAAGCTGCCCTGATACTGTGAGCAAAAACACAAGCTGAGTCACAGTAGATGACAATGCTGCTGACAAAATGTTTTAAACTGCAAACTAAAACAACAGTGAGATTATTTATGGACTGCAACTTTTATTTTAATGTCAATAAATGTACTGGATAAATTCCCCTTCATTAGCTGGAAACCTCAGAAGGAAACAGAAGTATTCTGGTAAACCACAAGCTCGTTCTTAGCAAATACATGGCTACATTTCCACTGCGGAGGCACATCCAGACTGTTTCTTCACTGGGACAATAAATCTCTGAGAGTGAAAAACAGTCTATAAAAGCAAGACCTACAAAGTAAGGGTGTGTGACACATGGCTCTCAAGGCTCCAGAGGATGACATTGGAAAGCATTGAGAGTAGCTTTGTTTTCTTTCCTTTCTGTGAATGGAAAACATGTTTTCTGTGATCTACCATACAACTCAAACCAAATGGTTGGAATGAGTCCCCTTCACTATGGGAGGTGTTGGCTCACTACTGGGCTACAGACATCCCAGAAATAGCCGGTTGGTTACTGCCATGTGCAACAGCAAATTTAAAAAAAAAGAAAGGGTGTGGGGGGGTGGGGAGCACAGAAATAGTGTGCTACACCTCCCCAAGTTTTGAGATGTGGAAGGAACAACTCTTTCCTTGTAATAGCTGGCTCCATAGATACTGTACATCAGTCCGTATGATACGCTGAATGCAGAGCACTCTAGTCCTTCCCCATCCTACCTCCTGACAACCTCACTACTGCTAGAGGCATCATGGAGAAAAAGACAGGTCCCAGCTTTGCCACAGAAACTCTCCTCTCATAGGAGAAACTCCATCAGATCGGCTGTGGTCAGCTTCTGATTCCTTGAGACCGACTTTCAAACAGCAGAGAGAGCAAGGCACATCTTGCCAAATACTACTGATGCCTCATCATGTTTCTAGAGGGAACGGTTTCATCTCAAGGTGGAAAAGCCAGGCATCACAGTCACAGGTTGCTTTTTCCTTCTGGTCCTCAGCACTAACGTGTCTCTACTTTTCCTTTCTAAACCTGCGGTTCTATACGTTATCATCCTACACCTAACTGCTTGCAAGCCATTTCCAGAATCAAAAAATGTGGTACTCTCTTAGCTGTATAGCAGTTTGTTTTTTTGTAGCACGACATTAATGACACTGAATTTGCTTCAGAGGTTTTTTCTCTTATTGTAAAGACAAGACACAAACAATTGTGTCTGGGTCTAAGTACATTCTTAACCCCATTCAATTTATTTCAGATGCTGAGTCCTCAGAAAGGGGGACCAACGACTAATAAATCAGGTGTTGCTTTTTTCAGTGTAAGTCACCTACTGGGATCAATAAGCAGCATGGAGTAGGTAAGAACATATTTCAAGCCCTACACTTAGGACACAGCCTAAGCTTATCACAAGTAGCTGGTATTTGAGCAAGACTAGAAAATTGTTTCTAAGGAATAGAGGGGTAAGAATATGGCTTACGCCAGAAGGTGACATAATCGTCACAGGAAGCGGAGGGACAATTGTTTATCAAAGGACGGGGAAAAGCTTCAACCTGACGTAACTAAAATAACAACAATGTCTTCGTAAGGAAAGAGAAGCTTCTTGGAAGAACTGCAATGAGACCATTCCTAATATGAATAGATTCCAAACGAGGCAGAATGAGTCCTTTGGCCCCTCATTCTGTCTTTGTGGAAGTGTAGAGCAGCACCTTTACACCTATACATGCTCTCAGTCAGGAATGGGTATTATTTTGCCCAGAGCACCTCATATGTCTTAAAAAAAAAAAAAAACAAACAAACCAACTACCATACACAGAGCCAGGTTCCTTCTTGTAATTGCTTTACCTGAGAATATAGTGATCACCTTCCTAGAGGGAAACACAGCATTAACTAGAGGTTGTTTGTGCTGGAAGACCAAGGCTCCAGTGGATAATCCAAAAGATTATTCCACAGTGGATTAACCGAGACGATACTTATCAAAAATGTCACACCACAAATAGGAGCCAAAAATATGTTACTGGGAAAGTTGCCTGAACCAATGTAAAATTAGAGAAAATGAAAAAGTATTACGTACAAAACAATGCAAAACACTTGCATAGTCTGTGAACATACATTGCTGTTACTGCCTTTACATTAAGTTAAAGCAAGTACAAAAATTAAGACAACTAAAACCTGTCCTCCTCCAGCGTCTCAGCAGATCTCCTTATACTGGCAGCTCTGCAGGACCTCAGCGGGTCTGGACTCTCACACTCTCGAGTCCTACCTTTGCCGGCACCTCACTGACAGCAGTAATGGGTTGTTGTCCTCCCTGGGGATGAATATGAAAGAATGGGATGTTTTGCAAGTCCCATCCTCTCACCCTCATTCATCCCCTTGTCCCACCCTTCCTGCACTTCGTTATTTCTCAGACCTGCGTGGTTTCCCCAAGTCCAGATCGCCTTGCTCAGCAATCTTAGCTGCACTGAGTAGCCAAACAAACTTACCCCATTTTGGATATTCCCATATAGACATATCAAAGCTTCTGCTCAAACCTCCCTTGCTTCATGATTCTGGCCTCTTTGCAATCGCAGTGTGTTTCTGGTTTCTTTCTCCTCCTGCTTCTTCTGATACTCCCTTGCCCTGCCCCACTCCAGTCCTCTGGTGATCTCCTGTCTAGCTCCTGGGACCCCCCAGTCCAAACGAGTTCACTTTCTTTTTGTGTTGGTTCCAGGCCTGCTCCTGGAGGGTCAGGATGGAAATACTTGGTAAGAGTCGCTGCTGCTGAATCCAGGGATGCAACTCAGAGAAGGAGAAACTTGTATCCTCTGCTTCAAAACCACCTCTGAGGCAATCTGTGATTCATCCCACTTAAGTGGGACAATGCAAAGATATAGAGAGACAAATACAAAAAGCTGGATGTGTTCACCAACCTCAGTGCTTCATGCCTTCTAACTCCACAGATTATTTGGGGTAGGGGTCTTATTAACTCTATTTATATTGTGCCTAACACAAAGGGCCATGTGTGTGGATTTGGTTTGTGGACAACTCCTGCCTATAAAATAGATTTTATGCTAAATAAATACCTGCGGAAAAGATACTAGTAAAATCTGCCCCATTGATGATTTAGTAACAAATATACTATTTGGTGCCTAATAGGCAATTCATTTTGCTATGCATTTAGTCTATTTGAAACATAAAGCACTTAAGGATATTTGGAGTATGCAAGACTATTATAAAATCAATTTCTATTCTGGTTTATAGCCCAACCACTTAAAGTCTTAATTTGCTACAATTCACTTTCTTATATTCCAACTCGTTAAAGTGGGACCTGCTGCCTCCTAAACTCTGATCATATGCTGCTCAGAGCTTAACTATTTAATTACTGTCTACCACATCCACCATCTCCACTTGCTTATTGTCTACATTTACACACTTACAGCATCAGACCAGGTTGTTTACACTTGCTTGAGAACCTGCTGCCTTTTTTTGCTGCGGTTTGAAGGAGGGAGACTTTGGTTTCACTGAGCAATATCCATTACTCTTTACAAATAAACAAACAGCAGAGTAACTGGTGGGAAGTCATGCCCCTTTGGCGAGCAGGGCTCCGTCTCATCAGAGGGCAAACGAGGCAGCATCGTTTTCACCCAGCACAAAGTGTCCATTCTTGACTACTTGACCAAAGGAAGCAAAAGCAGAGGGATGACTAGCAAAGCACATCTGCAGGGCTGTGTTTCACAGGAAGCAATGCAGCTCCTCTACAGATAAGTTTCACTGAAGAACAAAGACTGAGTTTGTTCAGTGTTTCAGGAATGATACATTGAACCTGGACTAAGCTTTTAAATCCCTGGAAACAAGACTTGTGGAGTGAAACTTAATTTATCCTTCACCCTTGTTCAAAATAGCTGCAAGATTTTCCAATTAGCCCTATACATATGAAGAAAGTTTCAAAGACAGCCACTAATCTCCAGCTAAGTTTACGTGTTTTATTTTTTGGTTTTGCAGACTGCACACAAGTTAGTGCCTTTGAGGTGTCAGAGCAATGACCGCTAATGCAAAACTTAGACTCCAATGCTGAGCTGCCTCAAAGTTTGAGAAAAACATATTTATGCCTAAGAAGAGACAAATGATGTAAATATACAGGTGTCACTGATCACGAATGTATTTTGAGCTTATGTATCTCATGTATATCATAACCTCTGAGGCATCCTACGCATTACAACTGGTTTTCCAGCAGCTCAACATTTAACATGAGATAATGAGGTGTATTTTTAAACAATTTAAAGCAGCATTAGATATAGTGGGAACCAAAACCATGATCATGTTAAAGGCAAATAGCAGAGCAGATTACCTCTTGCCCTCTCTTTTGGCTTGAGCAGCATATTCCAATAAGTGCAGAAGAAACACTGTCAAGTACTTCTTTATAGTTTAATTTTCTTTTTAAAGTTTCCATTGCTTGCAATGCCCTTGCCCTCTTTAAAAGCTGCAGAATCAAATGTCTTTTTCTCTGTCAGTTTTGTACTTTGTCTCTCCACAAATGACTTGGGATTAAAAACAGCTCAAAACTCCAGTCCTTCTCCAAGAGAAGAACTAGAGATAAGGGTAAAAGATAAGAAGTTCTTATCAAAATTTAAAGGAACTGATAAGCTTAAAGGAAGGCCGTCTGTCCTAGTCCTAATTATTGCTCATATTCACTGTGCCCAGCTTGGTGAAAACATTTTATAGCAAACTATAAAGTGTAGCCTGAAAGCTACTTGACCTTCAAGGACACCAGTAGGATCTTTTCTCAAAATATTTTTTTGGCATTTGGGGAGCAGAAGTTGTGAAATAGGATGAAAACAAGCTAACAGTGGTCTGGGGGAGGTCCCTGGATCCAGGCATTATCACCACAGCGGCACAGTGATGAGTATTCTAAGAACTTCCCTTGGTGGCTGCTTGTCCAGAGTCAGATGGTGACTGGAAGGCAAACGCTGTTTGTTCTGGCTCGGGACTCGGGGTCTGGGAGCCACGTGGGGCAGATGCGATCACCTGGGAAGGTAGGCTGAGGGCTCTGTGTTTGGCTTGGCAGAGCAGAGCTGGAAACAGTCTTGGTGAAGGAGAAAATATCCAGAGCTCCTGAATTTATATATTGGTAGCCTCTAACTGTTTTTCATAACTGCAGTAGAGAAGCTGTCTCTTGGTCGTTAACGACAGAAACTTTCCTTCAGTTTCAGGACTGAGAAGTTTTTTTTTTTTAATCTTAGTGGTCTGCAGCAATATGATTTTATTTAATCATTTTACGCTTGGTATATGCTGTATATCACATATAGGAATACTCCTTAACTTTTTAAAAACAATTTTATTCACTTCTGTATATAATTATAATTTACATTAGCTGTGGGAATAAACTTGACTTAATTACTGCCTCTGTAAAAGAAACACTAACACAAGGAACAAAGATCTCATCCCCCCAGCTCCCTTGCCAACCTTCCAGGCAGTACCAGTGATTCAGGAGTTAATTGGATGGCATCACATCTAGTGATCATTCTCTAATAATACCTGGTTACACCCTATTGTTACAGTAGGCGTTTGGGGCAGCAGATGCCATAGCAGCAATGAGAAGCAGCTTTGTCTGCATCTTTTCTAACCTCCCCTGTAAACTTCAAACTTCCCTCTTTTATCCTTTTCTTTAGGGATCCACAATGGAACAGCTCAGCCCTCCAATACGCTGAACAACATCAACACTTAGGCTGATTTCTCCAGCCCAACCTCCAATATATTTGAGACCTCCAATATATTTTGACTCCTGAAAGAATCAGAGACTAATTTGCAGCATGGCTAACAGCTCCAACTCAACAGACCGACCTCCACCAGCAACTGAAGGTGTTTTTTTGCCATAGGAGCGAGCAACATATTCAAGTACAATTAGCACACCACGCAGAGAGAACTGGTTTAGAAAGCAGGGTGTTTCAACCACTGGGTCAGGGCTTACAGTAAGTTCTTCTAGTTGCTCTATTTCTTACTGCCTACTTCTATCTGTAACAAATCTCTCACACAGATCTGAGGCTTAGGCATTTGCTCCTAAGCATGGAAGAAACCAATATAGTGAAACAGATACAATTGAACTTCCAAAGGCTGGTCTTGTTTTCAGTTGGTTGCAGCACGTGGAGATGTCAACATTGGACAGGATGGTCTTGGAATCAAGGTCAAGTGCTTTCTTACTTAAAAAAGTTAGAAAATAGTCCAAAAAGAATCTGAAGATTGATGGAAACTAAAGCAGAAGATTCAAATCAAGCCAACTGGATTTCCAGATGAGACATGCTCAGTGGAGAAAGACTCACCACCGGATGTTCAGTACTGCAATCACTTCAGTGTAGTTTTCCTGTGGCAGTTCCTGACAGAGTATCCAAATGGGACCCATCAGTGGAAAGTTAGATTTGGATTTTACTGGGGCCGAGGTCTGTACACCTGCCACAGCATCAGCTGGTCACAGGTGTAGGGTGTGCTAGAGCGCTAGCTGCTGAAGGCAGAGGCCAAGCATGATGACAAGACACATGCTTGGGGACATCCTGCTTTAATTACTTTGCTTGCGGCCTCCTGCTCCTTTTCCACCCTTCTTTCCTCCCCGGAACACAGAGGAGGAGGGGAGGGGAATAGCAACTGTCAACTGACTCTGCAGGGAAATTAGATGGCGAATCCCCTCTGAGATGGTATTTTTTGATCCCTTCTCTGATCAATGCCGTGGCCTGAGCAAAACCACTGGCTCCTGCTTCCTGCTTCCCCCTCTGAAATCCCCATGCAGCCATAGTGCTACGGGAGTGCCGATAGTCCAGCGGCAGCAGCCTGAAGCCAGGAGGAGAAGGGAATTATTCCCACTAGATACAGCTGTGAGAGGACATGTGGAGCTGCTATGAAGTGCACTGGGGGCAACTGGGGACGGATCCTTTCCTCTCCCCAGGTATCCACCAAACTGTCCGAAAGCTTGCTGGTTGAAAAAGATACACAAAGCAGACTGTGTGTAATTTATTGTGTCCAGCAATAAACAAAATATTAAGTGCATTTTTAATGCTGTAAAACCTTTTAAAAGACTTTTAAACCTTTCTCCGTGGAACATAATTAAACTTGTTTTGCTATCTGCAACAGGCCTGGCCTCCAAACACGTAATTAAGCAGTCACAAATTGCAAAATTGGTTTGTTTGGTTCCCACACTACACAAATACTGATAAAAGCTTTCTCAGTTGTCAGTTATTGCACTGTAATTGACAGGCTACGGGCAACACAATTATGTGAGTTTGGAGCTTGAAGACCACATCCGTGTCTTTTCATGGGTTCCCAACACCGAGGATTTTACTCGGTGTGTTCGCTATAGTTTCAGTGGCTCTATGGTTTCATGCACTCAGGTAACGTAGCTGCAACTTGAAATAAAAAGATTGAAAGCTTGTTAAGCATAAAGGATTCTTTTTTCCTTTATGGGGCAGAGGGTTGTGCTTTTTTGTAGCTAACTGTACCATCTCTAACCACTGGAAGGATTCATAAGCACAAGCATATGCAGAATGACTGACTACATTTGGTAGCTCAATTCTTATGGACACAGATACATGTCCCGGAGACCAGAAACACCATATGCTGTAGGAAGTAAGTACTGGAGCTCTGCACTGTCTCGTGTACTCTTCAAACTACCCAGTGCACTGAATATCTGAAGCTTTTACATCCCAGCTATTGTCCATACTTTGTAGCCATGAGAATTTTTTATTCATTGATAAATGATTCACATTTTTATAGGTCATACATTAAGAACATTCTCTTCAAGATTTTCAGTAGTAGCTTTTTGGCACTACCAATCACCCAGAGAATATTTCCAGCACAATTGTTCAATTAGAACTTCAATTCTTTGTGGATAAAACCTAGATTACAAGGATGAAATTAGAACTACGCCACAGATACTTGAGGAAATAAAAGAATAGGAAGAGACTGACAATTTCTCACAGGTTTTCCAAACTATTATCTAGCAGCACTTCAATGCTTAAAGTCCCACAGGACAGTTCAAAAAGCACAGAAAGATTATTACTTGCCATTAACCATACCAGCTAAACCAAGGCTTTTAAATCCCAACTCTGAACAAGGGTCTGTGTAAAACATCCAAATCCTTGGAGGATCACCAGAAAGAACATAAGGAAGATACAATCCTTCTATGTGCTTTTATGGGTGATAGGGGGAACCACAGTCCGCTCTTATAAGAGTAGAGAGACTGTTCACAA
>NW_010387677.1:106642-116988 GCF_000710305.1 Buceros rhinoceros silvestris
AGCAGGAATTCTTATGTGCCAAAGACCGAAGGTCCAGACTAACTAATGTCTGGAAAGAGGAAACATCTCAGTTTTGAATATGCTGTGCCAGGGTGTTTTGCCAGCACTTAGCTCATGAAGTATAAAGAAAGAGGAGAATTTGGGGCAGCAAATGAAACTGTGTGAGGAAGCAAGTGGTAAGACTCTGTGCTGCAGGGTACTCCAGATGCTACAACTTCGATTCGCTCAGAAGCTTACTGAGGATGGCATTTGCTGGTAGTAGCTAATACTTGCTCCTCTCAGTCTCATTTTTGTTCTTTCCCTGTGCATTGCCCGTCTACATTACGGAGGGTAGGTAGACTTTCATACTTGGTCACAAATGAAATAGTTTTGCTGCAGTCACAATCCTGCTTCCATCTCTATGGCTGCTCTTTCAAAAGCAGACAAAATTAGACTTTGGTTATACCCATATGAAATGATTGTCTTACGAGAGGTGCTTGGGATTTATGCTGGTGTAAGCTAAATTTACTCCTGAAACATCAGCTTCAGGGGCTTTTAATGAAGTGAAACATTATATGGTTTAAAATAGAATTGGAAAACACTAACAACCTTCAACCCATTTTTTCTAACTTGTAGGTTGGTGTGTCTGTTCCTTCAGTTACTCTGTGCTTTAAATTATTGACATTTGACTTATGTGGTTTTGGCAGCCATAGTCTGCTTCTTTTAATTAACAAGAAACAAAATAAGATCTCTGTGCGTTTAAATACAAATCAATATGGACAACATTTTACCAGCTTCATCCACTGAGAAACATGGACAACTTGTTTGCACCGAGGCTGACTCTGCAGACATGTTGCTCAACGCCTTTGGTAAACCCACAGTATTAGTTCCACTGAGCTACAGCACAGTGGGGCTAAAAACTGATCACAATGCCCAAATGAGATTGCCGAGGTGTTCATTTCAAAATAACCAAATTAAGTGGTTTTACTGGTTCTGGACCTAATCAAGGCATGAGAAGGCCATTAACAGAACCCCCAAACTCTGACAATAGAGCTTTAAGGCCTTGCTCTGCCACTGCTTAGCGCTTGCAAATCTGTTTGCAATGAAATAGCATCTTGACTGTCTTATACCACCATTTACAGGACTCTGAAACCAGTGTCTCTGCCTTCAAGCATTCCCCGTGGAGCAAGAGTCCTGGAATCCCACAATGATCCGCTTTTAAACATTGTTGTTTTATCCAGCTTCACCTTTATTGGTGAGACTTTTCTGCGCTCTGAGCACAAGTTCAATGCTGCAGGCAATGCTGGCTGGGCTGCTCTGCCAGCCTCCTTCCTGCCACATCTGTAGGGGAACCAGAGTGGGGGCAATATGCTCTGCCGGTAACATCAATCTTGGCTCTCCTTGTCACCCCTAGCTTATCTTTTTAACTCTCTGGTGTTGTGAGCCAGGTCTGAGGTACAGGGTGAGGACAACCATGCAGAGGCACTCCCCCTCTGCTGCAAAGTGTTATTCCAGCTCCTGGGCATTTTGCCACTTTGATCACTGCAGACCTGGATGAGGGGTTGGCTATGCTTCCGCTTACTTCTGAATGAAGCTTGGGAGGAGGATCCAGGCAATCTGGATGGTGTGGGATGGATGACAGCGAGCTGGGCCATCAGTAATTAATGGGTCACAAAGATTTTGGGTATCCAAAAGCAGCCTAGTTATGTGACTACAGCAATCTGTTGCAGGGGTTCGTCAAAGGCAGATGAGAGGAACAGCTCAGTGCAGTCACTCTTCAAGGCTGTGCCTGGGCAAAGGTGGTGGCCAGGTCTTCTGTTATTATCCATAGCATCCCCTTGCACTCTGACAAGAGGTGTAAACATTGTTTTGGAGTTGTAGACTCCAAAATCTAAGGCATGCAAACGAGGCATCAGCTATCTTCAAGCCATACTCCTTAGGTTTGTGTCAACTATTCCTCTCCTGTGCTGAAGAAGCAATGTCAGACTAAACAAATAATGAGAAATGGGGCAGAATTTCATCGAAGTCACGTAATTGTCATGGTACTGTTTGTCTGAAGTAGATATTACTGAATCACCAAAAATCCCCTAAATCCCGCTGAGGGGTTTTCAATGCACTTTTCCAGATTTGCCAAGACATGAGATGTCCATAGGCATTCAAACTACTTTGTCTGGAAACCAAGCAACAGGACACTAACATTTTTTCTTTCAACCAGTAAATAACATTCAGTGACTACAGCAGAAGAGCTGGGTGCAGAAGAAACGTTGGCTTCATGCAAGAAGTACTGGACTTTTTGGGAACAAATTCCATTCAGCATTCTCTCCCCCTCCTCCTTTTCCCAACCAATATTTAAATGTGTTGTTTAAGAAAAAGGATGTGAAACGTCTCCTGACCCTTGGAAGATGATTGATTTCTAATAAGAACCCTTTTCAAAAATGCTTTGATTAAATGAAGAAAAAGGAAAGGTGAATAGACAGTTAAATACTGTCTAATAAGAGTTAATGAGGAAAATGGGTCTAATCTTTCTTTCTCTGATAATGGTTCCCTTGTTTTGATTTCAGAGGCATAAATGAAGCATCCATTCAGTGATGCATTCCCAGGACTAAATCACCTGTAAGATTGCATTTTGCATTCGAAAGCTCTTTTACAAGGTCCTTCCCAGAGTAGATGCCCCTGCTCCTTTGATGCGGTTAAGCAATTTTGCACAACCATGTAATAAATTAAATTAGAATGGGTCTCCCTTGAACGTTTTTATACGAGGTCTGGGTTATAGATGGAGCTCAGCAACATCAGTTCTCATGGATGAAGCATACTTGAAGGCACTTTGCAGGAAGGGCTTAACTTGAAGAATCAGAAAGAGAACACAAACTCTACTTGTACAAATATGCTCCACTTTGTGATCTTACTCCTTTTTTCTCTGCCACTTATGAGCCAGACTGTCAAGTTGTGTCATCTTCTACTATTCCATAAACACCTTTTGAAGGTGGGAAGACAAACAAACAAACACGCCCCCCCCCACACACTTAGTACCCCAATGGAGTACCCACTAAGGGGAGAGAGGCTTTGAGTAAAGATGAAAAGGTTGCAAGTCCTTGTGTAGCCAAAATCAAACCACCCCTTCATATCACTGATGAAGCATGGAGCCAGTAGCAAGAAAAAAAACCCAGACCACTGGGGAAAAGCAACTAAAGTCGCTTTTATCTTTAAAATTAAAATAGTATTTAATGAAGAGGTCTTTGGCTGTGTGTTCCTTAATAACAGCTTTGCTAATGAAGTGTCCGTCAGTTACAGAATGTGATGCTCATTTCCCGGCATTTTAAAACTTTTCTAAATATATGGGAGATGTCTACACTTGGATTTTCTTCAGAAAAAAGCAGCAGCTGACACTATCTTAGCCAATAGAATTTCAAATACTATTCTACTCTTAATGTATGCAGAGATAAACACTTTAACATTTTAAAGGGAGATTTTGGCACCTACTGCTGACAGCGATTAGGGGAAGGGCCTCCCGTTACTCCTACAGGACCAACCTGCTTGAGCTGCACCACCATTCACAGCTCTATTCCTTCAAGTTACTGTTTGCTTTGTTTTGCTCTGAATAAAACCAAAAGAATCTTGAAGCGAAAGGAATTTGGGTCAAAACTCTAAACCACATGAAACCCCAACACAGCTTAGGTTTGTTTTATTTTCTAAGCTCAGTCAGAATTTTAGCCAAACTGGCAAACACTATCAGAACTTCAGGTTGGTGTGTCTGAAACGAAAATCCCCCCCAAATTCAAAAAACAAGTCACTTTTGCCTTATTTTAGGGATTTCCGTGGAGAACATTAAACAGCCCTGTGTAACAGGATTAAAATAAATTTACCTTCCAGGGCCTGAAATTTCTACCTCTGGGTTTAATGACAATTTTATTAACATAAGCTGGTGCAGGATTAGACCGTAAATATTTAAATCCCAACACTTCCTGGAATTAATCTAGAAAGGGGAAAATTTCAGACTGTTCCTTACCTAAAATAACCTATTCCACCGGTGTGCTTATATGGTCTACTCTCCTAGTAGGTGATCTAGGAAATGGGATACTGAGTCACTAGTTAATTTACTCCTGGTGTAATTTGCTCAGAATACTTCTGAGCAGTTAGCGCTCTGCTCTAAAGGACAAAATTACTCTGACAAAGTCATGCCTGGGGGCTACTCCGTGACGTGTTCAGAGTCCAGGATTTTTGGTACATGTCTGGAATTGACAGTGGCTCAGTACAGAAGGATATCCTTTTGTATTCATTTGTGCGATAACCTCACTTTTGTTGGCACAGGAATATGTTGTCTTTTAACCTGACTTAAGGAGCTGGCCATAGAATTAGTCTTTATCGTTTTGGATAGCAAGCTGGAATCAAGATTGTTTTGACAGATGGCATCTAGCCTGTCTAATATGCATTTTACCTGCTCCATAAATATTGATGACTTTAATACATTTGTGTTCTGCCATATGCTTCTTAAAGGTACACTTCCAAAACTTGACTTGGCTGCGTGATCTAGATGGAATTAATCTCCATTTTGTAGCACTGTAAATGAGATCAGAAGCTCATGCATTGTGTCTGACGTTGGAAGATTAAAACCGAGGGGGATGTAAGGACATAGTGGGATAACTCCAGCAGATTTACATCCCAGCTCCCCTCTCCCTCATAGTCCTGAGGTTATGGACACTACAGAGGGACGCTGGGCAGGTGGGAGGTGTTTTTTATAATATAAATCTTATTATACAGAACAGAGTTCTGGGCAAAGGGAGCCCTCTGCTCACGAGAGTCCTGCCACAGGGACAAGGTTTGAAGCGATTTCTCCCTCTCCACTGTGAAACCCTACAGCTCTGTTAACTCCTATGACTGCCACAGCAAACGCTGCTGAGAAAAAAAAAATTGGAAAGAAGATGCTCTTGTTAGATACCTACTGAATCAGTTTTTTTAGACCCACAGCATTATAAGCATCTCTTAACATGTGAGCACAGGTACATCCAAGGCAGATGGGGTACAGAGTGGAAATCAGCCCTCTTATTATTAACACCACTTCCCTGCTTCCCCACCAAGGCTGCAGCCCCCTTCACAGTGCTGGAACTGAAATGGGAGAGGGGCCAGGGCTGCTGGCAGGAAAAGGGGAGATACGGGCTAGCAAAAGCCCAAGAACCATTCCCCCAGGCTCTGGTAGCCTTGGAAAAAGCAGCACAGATTCCAGCAGGAGCAGCCTTATGCCCCATGGCTGGAAGAAGCTGGCTTTGACTCTCAGCAGTTTTTCCTCTGAAATTTGCCACCTTGTCTCATCAAGAAAAAAAAAAAAAAAAACACAGCTCCTTTTTCTTTTATCCCTTTTCACATTATGCTTCTGCTGCTTCCCTTGCCCACTCTAAGTAGAAATTCTTCAAATAATGCCTGTGCATATTTTTCAAGTTATCCTATGATATAGCTGAATACAACGCCACACAGTAAGTGCTGCGTGCCCTGCCTAGTAAATGGTAGGAAATCAGAACAATACTGTGAAATTTAATAAAAAACTAAATAATGTACTTAGGTTTTTGCAACAGTTTGAAATGATGTATTTTAAACTAGCATTTTTGTGGGTTACCTCTGGAAAAAAATGATGAAAAACCTATAAAAATGAAAACTTAATGTAATTGCCTTTTCTCAAAAATTTGTGAAAGTTTTCTGCTCTGTCAGATGCACAATTTTTTTCTTCTAGCTACTTTCAGAGCATAATTACAACTTCGAGATCATCAGGATTATAGTTTTAACAAAGACTAGTATTTTCCCATCTTCAAGCAGTTATTTTGCCTTTCCTTTTAGAGTATCTGGTATTATTTACTCTCCTTTACAAGGGGGAAGATAATACACTGTAGCTCGTCAGTAAAGGAAGGAAAACAGGACTAGAAAACCTGCTGAGAGTATTTGCAGCATGCTTTGCTTGATAAATAATAACCACTTGAGGGCTGAGCACGTAACAGGAGAGGTTAATGGTCTTGCTGATGCATTGGTACATTAGCAATGACAGAGGCTCCGTTTGTTGGCACTGAAATCAGACAAGAGCCCATCCAGAGCGTGGTACTTGCGACAGAAATACAGGCAGCTGAGTGCTTTTACTTTGCTACGCGCAGGGTATTACAAAATGACTCCAAGCACCAACAAAGCTGTTGGGAAGGTTTCTTTGCAAAGTGTATTTATGTAAACTCTCTTCAAATTAAACAAGTCGTTTCCTAATCTTTCTGGTTTTTACAACCAGTTGGTAAGAGGCTTGTTCTGTGCCTGCTCTTGCTAGGTTATCTGGGCTTACGACTACAACCACATCTGCGTGTAGGGTGTGAATAGAAGGGAGACACTTGCTAGAAGAATTCACACTGTCAGAGCCAGGATTAATCCCTGTGCACTAACTCACTACGCAGCAGCGGCCACAGAGGTCGGCATTTACCAAAGCTCAAAACAACGGTGACAACACTGCCCAGAAATGCATGCTGCTTGCTGTGGAGGCCGTGACGGATGTTTTGTGCAAGATCTGGTTTGCCTGAAAAGACTTAAACTGGCTACACAAAGGTAAACTTGATTTAAACCACGTCCACTCACAGAGGCAGATAACACTCCGTACTGACAGAACACAGCACTTTGTATACATTAACCACACATTTGCTACGTAAGTTAAAGCTTGGAAAAGGCTCACCTGATCTTACTTTTAAGTAAGGTATATGATTAGGAAGAAAGAACAACATCAGCCTGTAAGGGGTTCAAAGATAGGTCAGATCCTTATTAGGTGTAAATCAGCAAAGCTGATTTATTCAAGTTAATTTTCTCCATCTAAGAATACATCCTTGCTCGGGTTGAATGAGACACAAAGGGAATCCAGAGACCACAAGCAGAACCGGCATTTCTGAAGGCAACGGTAATTGCTGTTTTAGTCCATAATAGGACCTCTAGAGATGTCGGGGAGTCGGTGTGTGGCTGGAGCAGAGTGTGCTAATTTGTGCAGGTGCTAAAACACTGTAGCTTGGCAGCTGCGAATAGGAGGAGAAGTGAGTGCTTCTGCAGCTTTCGGTTGAGGTCTGATGACCCTAAATGTGGGCAAAGGCTGAATCAGTTTGAAGGTTGGTTTGACCACGCACCTGAAACAGAATATGTAAAAATAAGGCAGAAACACAAAGAGAAATGGCTTTGGTTGAGTGGCTTCCAGGTAGACCAAAACTGCAATGGGAAAATCCACTTTCAGAGCTAATTATTTACTTACTTTTGCCATTGCCACGTTAGTACTAGTTTTGGAGCTGCCATGGCAAGCCAGAACTAGTGGCAGTAGAAGTTAACCAAATATCTGTAACCCTCAGAAGATAAGAAGCCTATTTCTTTTTACTCTCTGGTAAAGCTTCTTGTTTCTTATTCGAGTCAAGTGATTTTACAGGTATTTATTTATTTGTATTTTTGCAAGGATTTAGCTGTGATTGCAACAGCAGCAGAACCGCTGTAAGTCAATGGCGCTGCCTGCTGTGAGCTGGCACCACATTAAACAATCACTTACGAACTGCCTTGAGGATTACAACAGTCCTGTCCCCAAAAACACCAAAGTGTTTGGATCAGACAGTGGTTCATGGCATTCGGATTAGGGCCTGTATCCACAACAGGTACCAAAAAAAAAAAAAAAAAAATTCCGTTTCAGAGTGATAACAAGTAAGCCAGAGCTAATCATTCCGAGTAGCAGCTCAGTTTCTCTCAACATGCATTGCTTGCACTTATGAACCTGGATTTCAGGTGCCGTTTTGTCATCCATTCGCTCAGTTTTGTGAAGTCTTGTATGTTTGTTTGCTTTCTTTTTTTCTAGTTACAAATCCAAGACAAGATCTTCCATTTACCTTTTGGAAAGTTATGTTTCTTTAACAAATATACTGTATTGACATCTTGCTAGAATACCAGCAAATACAACTGGCAACCCCAAAACATAATTTACCTGAAAGATTTCTTAACAGAAAAAAAACATTTACAGGCAAGAGAAACTATTCACTTGTGAGGAGATAAAAATTCATTGCAAGATGGCAAAGGTCACAGTTCCTGTCCTTAAGGCTCATGCCTTGGAGTTGCTCCCGTTCAGTGCGGCAGTAATAGAGACAAACAAACTCAGGACATTTCCCTCAAGAGCTCTCAACAACTTTTTACAAGGAAGAGGACCCTGCAGATATCTGAAGAATCCAAGAGTCTTTCATCCATTTTTCTTGAGTCTGACTGTAATTAACTGTTGTAGCTGGAGAATCAGCTATTCAAAAGAAGTTAGTTCAGGAAATTCTTAACTTGCTGACCAAGAAGTCCCACTGACAGTGCACCAAATTCCGTATCAAGGCATCGCTCTAAGAGACGTGTATTCTGCAGATCTGACTCAGGAAGCACACGTGCTTCATTTTAGACACATGTGTTACCTCATGGTGTCAAGGACTACAACAGAGAAGCCAAAGCCACAACTCTGTTTCTGACAGACCTAAATCACTAGGAAGGTGGGATGGTGGATGCACAAAAACAGCGTGTTTGCAGTTCCTGGGCTGCTGAAGTCTGGTAACAAGCTTTATTTCTGTGTTTTCTTTTTCCTAATACGTATGCAATTGTCTTTTGAAGTCATGTGTACTCTGTAACAGAGCTCAGGAGCTTCTTTTATTGTCCGAGGCTTGGATTTGTAGTGTTAATGTATCACAGAACGCCCCCAGAGGAATAACCTTCGGCCCCACCAATTTGTTTACTATAGGATTCCTTGGTTTAAAAATGAAGTTAGCTAACATGAAAAATTTCACATGTTCCTAAGGTTTTGTTATTGCTATTTAAAGCTATTTCATGACTTCAGAGGGCTTATTTCAAATCATTACCACATCTTTCTTTTGTTCATGTTCCCATAACACAGAAGAAATATCAGTAAAACCTTTTTCTTGATTACATTCCCCTCAATCTCATTACTTCATGTTTATGTTGAATTGGATAAGTCACTCAAGTTTCTAGACTATTCCAAGTCATTTAAATTTAAATTACATGCTTCAGACCTTGAGCAAGTAACATCTTAAAGGTATTTTTTTTGGTGGGAAGAAGCATAATTTAAGTCCCACCAATACTGACAGTCCGCGGTTTTAGTCTTTTCTACAGTTCTCATTTTTACTATGCAGAATACTCCATTAAGTAATTACAGCTTTCTAGAGATTTAGATCTATATTATTTACGTAGGAAGTCCTACCTCATACAGTGCTAACAACCTTGTTGTGTAAGTAGTTCTACCCAGAGAAGTATTTAATCTTGTCTCAAGAAGAATTCCTGACAACAGTACTACAGTTCCGTCTTCAGCATCCCTTCAAGAGTGGTTTTACGCTCTTCTCTATCAAAGGGCTAATTGCCCACCACAAAAAGAGTTTTTAAGGCCTCTGCAAACACTTTCATCCCACATTTATTTACCCAGCCTGTTAGTGTGCAGGCAGATTCAGGAAGCAGAAGAACAGTTTTGTGTTCTTCACCCTTCTGTAGATGCACCACCTGACCTTGCCAAATGAGAGTATTTCTGCACCTCAGGCTCCCTATTAGAAAGTGGAAATAACAACCCATAGGTAAATATAAAGAATACATGGGATTTTAGATAAAAATGGTCCTACAGACCTCACATACTTTTATTATTCCATATATACAGGGATAATTTTTAGTACAAAAGTGTTTTAACCTTCAGTCCAGTCATTGTTTAATTCCTCATGTTAAGTCTTTTCTGGTTGAGCACAAACCCAGTGACCTTCAGTGAATTATGAGAGCTATTGGGAACAATTTATGCTTCAGTCTCTACTTCTTACTCATGCATTCCCAGACTGATAAAGACAAGAGGGAAAGACTTAAGTCCACTGCTGATGCGGGGAGGATAGACTACTGACTTCTGAAGAAGAAAGCTGTGCCTTGTATTAATGGAAAGACAAAACAAATCACAACCCCCAAACCAAAGCAAATGCTCTTGATCTGTTCCTTGCCTATGCAGTATCTTGCCTTCTATTTTTGCTTAAGATCATGTCAGAAGAGGTGAACATTAATAAAATGTGTCCTACAAGTCATGGGTGTATCTGTTCCTTGATTACATGTTAACTCTGGTAAGGAAAAGATAAATATTGATGTCAACAAGACAAGCGTTTTAACAAAAAAATATATATGATTAAATTGATATACTATCAAATGCCTTTTATGTCGGGAGTTGTACACGATCACTAATTTCCAGAGCACTGCAGCAGCAGGAAGACTACTTATTAAATAAGTTAAATCAAAATCACCTTGTGAATGGATTCAGTGTTGAAAATACACGGGGTTATAATTTTTATATAAATGAAGACTCACGTTCCGCCCCCCCCCAC
>NW_010387678.1:0-30493 GCF_000710305.1 Buceros rhinoceros silvestris
AATATAATATATGTATATTATGAGAAGAATAAAATAATTTTATTTCCTAAGCAGCAAGTTGCCTAGCCTTAATACATCAAGATGTACTTGGTCCTGTCTATTGGTCCTTGTCCTTCACTTTACCCACTGATTAGATCTAAGCAAGGATCTTTGTGTTCTTCTGAGAAAAGACCATGAGATGGTCTCCCCATGCAGAGCTGTGCTGTTTCTGTGTCATTCTTCTTGATATTTCATGATGACAAATCCACTCAAAACTGAATTTTGGAAACAAACACCCTGTATTCCTGCAGATGTACAAGTGTCATAGACTTGGTTACACCCCTCTGTCTCCTTACAGCTGTGGAGTGCTTGCAGCAGTAGCCAGACCTCCCTAGAATTGTCAGACACCTCTCCCAGCAGTTCAAAACAAGTGCTGTAACATTTCACACATGGTGCAGCTGCTGAGCTGTAGCTCACTTCTTTAAAAGGCAGACAGACTCTAGAGGGCCTCTCCATAGAAAGATGGATTAAGAACCTTTTTTTTCAGTTTTGGTCTTTCAGGAGTTATTAGGATGCTTCAGGTTAGCCTTTTTAGGAAGTTTTCCTGATAGTTTGGAGTTAGTCACCAGAGAGTATAATTGTGTGAATACCCTTGACATCCAAAGGTAGGTCAGTGCTCTCCTCCTCAGGCTGTGACAGTCATCATGAACATTGATGCTTGTGTCATGTTTGGGGATGAGTAAGAGGTAGAGGCTAGGATGAAGAGGTCTCTGTTTTCACTTTGCTGTTACAGACCATTTCTAACAAACTAGAGTCACTGCTGCTCCTGGAGGGCTTTTATAGTACAACACAAAACGGTGACAATTCATCTTACAGCTCGAGCTCATCTCTCATGGGCTCTTCAGATTTGAGGGATTTTTCTGAAGTTGTGGTTTAAGATTCTTTTCCTTTCTGAAGTATTTTTCCTCATTTTTCTCCCTCCAGTATTTTTATTTAAGAGAACGTATGCTATTTTCTGTCTTCCACATTATACTGTTAAGGCAAGGAAATTCTTAACTCTTACGGTTAGCACCAGATGTCAGGTAATGCCTATATATGTATGTAGCGTGCAAAAATGGTGTGTGTAAAATCTGTACAAGTCTCTACCCTCTAAACACTGGTGATAAGCCAACTTTTCAAAGGCTTGGATTTTATCCGAGATCTGGCAATGGGACTATTTTCCCCAGTATTCTTACAGTATTCTTTCCTCCAGCTGCTAGGTTTTATTTTTCTTTGTGGGAGATAAACAACTGTCCCTCACTAATCCAGTGCGTAGGAAGTTGTAGGAGACAGGTGGTGACTACTATGTTTAAGTTTGTCTCATATGGTTTAGCTTTTGCCAACAGTCACTAATTGCATGTTTAAGCACGTGTAGATGTTCCTAGACATGTACTTTCATTAGAGGTTTAGCATATTCTGTTAGTAGGATGTCATTTCTTGTTTTAAAAAAACTTTTGCCAGTGTGGCATCCACCATGCCATCTAAATGGGAAACAAAAAATTGAAATTTTGTACCCTAAGCATTTTACTTTGATATAGTTTGCCAAACTGGGAGCCCAGAATGGAAGACCCAGTGCAAGTGTGGAAGGAGAGGGATTCCACAGCTGGGTTTACAAATGTTGAGCATCTTGTGCTAAGTGTAATTTGACCTGAAGCTGACCTTGAAGCTTATGGGCTGAATAGGGAACAGCCATTAAAAAGAAAATATAAGGAAAACAGACACCTGGGACTCTTATGCATAAGAAATGGAGCAAAAATGACTTTTCAATCAATCTTTTTTCATTACAGCTGCTTAAATGAATGCTCCCTCTCGTCTCACCTTAAATCAGATGATATGAAATTAAAAACCACACTATACTGGGCAATATCTCTTGGTTTTCTGTTATTGTTCTTGGTCTGTGGGTTTTTTTAACCCCCACACTCTTGCCAGAAGAGGGCAGGAAAAAAGAAATCTGGAAACTCTTGTACAAATTTTGGTTTTAAAGAGTGGGGTCGAAGGGAATAGGCTGCCTGAAAACAAGTCTCTCACCAGCTGTCTCGGGAGTTGTGCTGTTGCACAATAACTCACTGTGCTAGTGGGTGACTGCCCTTGCTCTGTGTGACCAAGGTGTGCCATGTGCTATGAAGGATTTTATTCCTGGACAGATTCCAAGATGGCCTCTTACGTGGTGGCTGCTTTCTAGTTTGCCTCATGGAAGCAGTGCCTTAAAATTTTTTGATCCTACAGGATTCCCAAAGTAACTAGGAAGAGAGTGAAGTTGCAGCAATGTGAGTGGGACTTGGTTTTTCAGGGTGGGGTTTTTTTTGTTGTTGTGGGAAAGGCAGCTGTATGCATGAGAAGAGTAATTTTGAAACTTATTGCTCCTACTTGGAATTTTAGCCAACCTCTATCTTTTACTTTGAAGAAAGAGGAGGAATAAACTGTTTCGTTAAAAGCTGCTTTTCTGCTTCCTTCACTAAATAAATCTTTTGAGCGTGAAGGCATAAGCGATGGTAACTGAAAGACACGTTGTAAATGCAAGAGCAAATGCAGCTAATGAAGCCTTTACATGTGAAAAGAACCTTTCTGAAGTAACTGAGGTGATGACCTTGCTTAGCTGTTTCCAGGCGATAAATTTTTCTTCAAGAAATGAAACTGAGTTCTGTAGGCATTGGTATAGGATGCCTTTGATAACAGTAGCTGTACTGGAGAAAAACACTGAACCCAGATAGTAGTAGTAGTTGTAGTAACAACAGGGGGTCTCAGAAGCTTGAGAGTGTCTTCTGCAGAATTCATCTCAGATTGAATTTGCACCCAAATAAATGCATGGACTGCATCAGTGCTGACCTCAATGTTGTATTCTTCCTTCTAGCAAGCCTAACCGTCTTAATTTTTCAGCTGTGTTTCCTACCAGAGGAGGAAACAAAGTAGGATTCTGTAGAGAGTGGGGATCTTGTGCATGCATGTTTGTTATATTACTGTAAAGTCTCCCTTCTGTCTTCTCTGCCAAATGAAAGAAGCTGGAAGTAAACACTTATGCTTTCCTGGCTACTTCTAGACTGGAAGTGAATGCCTCCATATGTATAAAGACTGATTTGTAATTCATCTTTGGATGTGGGAGGGTGCTCTGCCTTGGCCACACAGCAGGCCTGCGGGTGCTCTCTGACACAGGAACGCCCTCTGTGGTGGCTGTTGCCAGCTTTTCAGTTTGTGGGCTGCATTGCTAATACCGAGGAAAATTGAAATAAACAGAAGCTCCACTTTCAGGGACTTCTATACTCTCTTTCTACCCCAAAGGTACAAAGACACAGAGCTTCCATGCCCTTTCAATACTTCTTGTATCCTTTGCAAACCTGGCTGCAGTCCATAGGAGAATGCATCTGATTTTTATTGCACAGTTCCACCCTAGAGGTGACTGCTCTTGATCAAAAAAAGAGCCAAAAATCTTTGTATAAAATGGATGGTGTTCTGCATGCACAAGATGATATGCATAAGTTGTGGTAGGGAGAGGATGGGAAAGCTCTCGTGTTCATTTAGCCACAGCTTAGCACTTTCAAGCATCGAGGGAACATGTTGAACAGAAGCTGCAGTTTATGGTCTCTTTTACAAGGGTTCAGGAAACCAAATGATGAGAAGCAAAGACAACAGAATTCAACAGCCCAACCATAAAATGAGCTGCAGGGCTCCCTTAAAGTTGTTAGACTGCATTCATCCTTCTCACTAAGATTTTTTTTTTTTCTCTAAGTGCACAGCTCCTAAGCTTTAATACAAAGGGAAACACATTCTCCTTGACTTCTAAAGCAATGTGAAAAACACTGTTGTCTGTCCCTTGTAAATCTCCTGGATGGGATTTTAGTGTGAAGTATCCCAGGAGAGAGAGAGGTTGTTCTGAGAATATAAAACATCCGTTTTGGAGTAATGGAAATAAAAGCTCCTCTTAAAATCATGTTGATGTAAATAGACTGTTGGAAGAATTTCTGCTACCTGAAGTGACATTAGTTGTTACAAGATACCGTAAGTTTGAATCAATGTACTGTGGTGTCAGGCAGGTATGAGAGGGTTATATACCTGGTTTCTTGAGCTGGAGGAAATACATAATGAGGTTACTGTTTGCTGGCTGTAGAGTTACATGATTCATCCTCTTATCACGTATGCTTTCTGGATGTGCCAGGGAACCCCTGCACAGAAGAGAAGGTGGTGTGATGGTGGCAGGGAGGGTAAAGGGGCTGTACAGGGGCTGCGGTGCTGCAGTCTGCAAAGGGAAGAAGTAATCCCCAGAGCTCTGGAGACCTGGGCTGCCTCTGAGGGAGAAGGAGTGTCATCTGCAGAGAAGGCTGTTACACAGCTGTGTCCCCCCTTCCCACCAAGAGCAGAAGTTGCTGTCTCATCTCTTCCATCCTATCAATAGTAGCGGGACCAGAAAATTGGACTTGCGAGGCAGGCTTACCCGCCAGGTCTAGCCCTGCATGCTCACATTGCATCTTCCAGTAGGAGGAATGGATGAGTCCTAACTCCTCATCCCTGAGACAAGGTTAGCTTTGCCTACGCAGCTAAGAAATGTCAAGTGGCTTTGATTCAGTTTGCCCTTTGCCCAGGGCAGGCCTTTGACTACCTCCACTTAACTAATCCTCTTTACAACAATCAGAATGCTAAAAGAGACCTTGGTCTTCAAGAGGGAGAACTGAGAAAGGCTTCGCTGTACAACAGCAGGCAAATTTGCTTTGTCTCTGGGTGGAATTGCCCAATTAATCTCTTAAACATACTGGTTTAGTAATGTTTCTTGACTCCTCATACTTTTGAATAACATTAACTTAAACATTTTCTTCCAGCCCCAACCAACCTACCTCTAGGGCAAAGCACATCATCTTTGTAACATCACACTGTGGCACTTTGCTGATGTCTGAGGATTGGAGAAGAGTAAATATTGATTCAGCTGAACTTGGTTGCCTGGTTGCTTGCTTTTCCTTAATATGGCCTGGTTTTCTCACTAGAAATTGCAGTCCAGGTGGATTTTGAAGATGCTTGTCCGTGTCTTCCTGGTTATTAGGTCAGGGGCATTTTCTGTATGGCCATGGGCAGCAAGTCCTGCACTTCCAGGGGACCGCTATTATGCCCATGCAATAGATCTGCTCTGGGCCTACACGGGAGAGCAAGCCCTCTGGAAGTGTCAGCTAGTACATTGCTAATGGTGTTATCTCCTGAGTCTGTGGCTGCACAGTAGTCCAACTGGTGAAGAGCATCCACTGTACCCTGCTTGCAAGTTTCCCCAGACTGGACTTCACGTGCATGGGTTAAATGGTGCTGGAGCATCTGTTGCTAGTAGGGAAATCCCAGGCAGAAATCTTGAAGTCTTGCCCCAGTCAAGTTAGACTAGGGTATGAATATGCAAAACTCACAACAGAGCTGTAAAGACCACAGGAAGTCTGGGCTTGTCTTTAGATCCCATTTGCATGGCTCCGTTACTAATGAAAAAAGGAACAGCTCCCAGTAAATGATCATCCTTAATTTTAAGGAATCTAAGATGTGAGATGAAGCCCTTTTTTTCCCCGTAAGTGCAGCAGTGTGAGAGCTGTACTGATCAAGCTGCAGGTGGTGTAGTGGTCTGTCAGGCTTCAGGAATTAGTTAGGAATCTCTTCTAGTCTTTATGCTCTTCTTTAAGCCTTTTCCATTCTCCTTCTGTAGTGTTGCAGCTCTTCTTCACAACTGATATTAATCTGGCTGGTCTATTGTTTCTGGCTTTGTCTTCTGACCCTTTGTTCTCTGCCTGCCCTGGATCAGTTCAGCTGAATTGATTTTTTTGTTTTCATTTTGTTTTCAGTTCTTTTGTCTCTGAGGTGCCTTCTTGCTCCTTCTGCATTGCTGTAGCTGCTGCTCTGAGGAGCCAGTGTTCATGTGTGACTAGGTCTTAGCCACTGGAAACTTTTCTTTGACACAGGGGCACCTAGGTGAAATTCTTCCTCTGCCCCTGCACAGATTGCTCATGTGGTCTCGGCAAGCCTGTCGCAAGGTATTGTGTACGTGTTTATAAGAGGCATGTCTCCTTGACTTCTGCGGTTTACTGAAAAAAGAGTGTAAAGTTTGTTTGGAGGGTAAAAAGGTGGCACTTGGCTCCTGCCCCAATCACCCTTTGGAGTTGTTTTTGCTCTTTCAATGCAGTCCTGCTTCTCTGGACTCTGAGGATGCAGAGGAGGGTGACTGAGGACGGAGCCAACAGGGGACACAATCTCTGATTGTCCTGATTAATTTTATCTGGGAAGAGATGTAGGTACAAATTGCTTTGCTGGCACCCTAATGATTGGGCAAACTTCTATTATATGTTTTGGGAACAGAAAGTGTGCGTTTAGGGTGGTTTTGAACAGTGGCACACAGCTGTCTAACATGTCACCTTCCCCAGGAATGTTGGTTTCTTAGTGACAGACGTGGCACCTAAGTGCCAATTCCCAGATGAGCCCTGTAGTGTTAGCTCGAGGGTCCAATTATTCATCAAATGGTAAGACATCCCTGGTATCCATGCTCTGATTTGGAGGTTACTGTTTAGTCTTTGGTGCTGCTAAATATAAAAGATAATTGGAGATAGATGAAAAATAATTAATTTGTTGGGGTTTTTTAAAGTCACAGGTTTTCAAAGAAAATGCTTTACTTGGAATTTCTTACAAGCTCGTATTTTCCCATTTTTCCCTCTCTCCCTTTTTCTTGTCTCCCCCATTTTGTTTTGTCACTTTTTGATAGAAGGAAAAAAACATGATGGAGAGAAGACACAAAGAAAGGTAAAAATCTGTTTCAGTGTTCGGTTACAAAAGAAGTCTGTAGGTCTTAAGACAAAGTTTCCTTCAAAATTTTCAAAGTTTACTTCAACATTTTCACCCAGTGGTACAGCACGTAGACAAAATATTACAAAGCTGGACCCCGCCTTATGTTATGATCAAGCATAATCCAGGGCTTTGGGTGACTAAAGAATAAACAATGACAACAGGACAAGTTTTTGTTCACCAGGGCCTCCACCTACCTCAAAGGAGCTATTTCTAGTGTCACTGAAAGTTATTATATTTCTACTGCTATGGTGGCTTTTGTATGGCGCTGATCACCATTGCAGCCAATCTCACTACCAGACCAGTGCTTGGTGTCATAACAGCAAAGTGAGAACAGGAGCGGGGCTAATTCTCTGGTGTAGGGGAAACCACTCAACTTTGACCTTTAACCATCTTCTGTCAAGTGGGAGGCAGTCTATCACAGAATCCAGAGTGGGGTTTAAAAACACTGTGACATAGCCTTCTCTCAGGTACCATCTTTTCCAACTTGGATGTATCTCTTGCTCCTGTGGAGGCACAGGGATCAGCAAGCTGTACTGTCCTGGGTCAGAACTGAAAACCCTGCAGAACTGAACCCCTACTTCCCTGCAGGAAGGTTGCCTGCCCTGCACTGGAGACAGCGGGTGGGAGGTGACGGCTGCCATGTTCAGCTAACAGGCCCCTGAAGTCACTGTGAAATAAACCCTTACTTTTGCAATGCCCATGTCAGTCTCTTTAGTGTCACCTCTCCCTTCTGATGTCTGTATCTTTCATGCAGTAAAAGACTGTTTATTAAAGGTAAATTTATCTTTAAGATGTTAAAACTCAGTCTGACTATTCAAGGCAGAAAGTTGTTCTTTGCCCCTGGTTACATGTGAACTCTGATGTTTCTTCTTCCTGGCAATGTTCCTAATGGCCAAGGATATGAGGGAAATAGCACCTTGACATTCACTTATGTGGTCACAGTGCTGCCAGAGTTTAAACCCATTGCTGCAAAGAGCTTGGGGAGAGCTGCTGTCTGAGGGTGTGCTGGCACTTGGAGTTCATCTGCATCTGAGGCAGACTGTGAATGTAGAGTGCAACAGAACACTTCTTGAGCAATTCTTATTCTGGAACAAGAGTATCTTAGTCCTTCTTAGTTTAATATGCTTCAAAGTAGATTCTGCAATAAGACTTGTCTCCAAACAATTCTTTAGGAAACAGTGTTTTTCCTTCTTCCTTAAACAGCAACAAAATAATCCCTCAGTGCTTTTATAGGAGCCCTGAAATTTATATCCTTCTAATTTCCTCCCTTGTAATCTTCAGATAGAAACATGTACTTTATGCTCTCCCAGAGAATTTTACCTCTTCACAAGCAGACATGACAGTAGTTTGTGGCAGCCCTGCTCATGTGAGGACAGTTGGCTCTCTGAATGTTTCCTCTTCAGTGCTAATTGCCATCACCTTTAGAATCTGCAGAGCACCTCCATTTTCACAAGATTTTCTCCAGAGGGAATGTGGGGGCTTAAAACATGTTCTGCTGCTTAGCCAGGAGCACATCTGTACTGACAGGGAGTGGTCCTAATTTATTTCTGTGGAGCTTGTTCTTGCCTGGATGTCATGCCATGTAAATAGAATAACAGATCTGTCTCCACTGGTAAGGGGCAGAGCTTTTGTAATTTTTTTTTCCTCAAGTACAGACATGTCACTTTTGGTTTTCAAGACAAAAAAAAACAAAAAGAAAACTCAAACCACAAGAAAAGTTTTTTTTCCAACTTGCAGATACACAACTTTCGTGTTAGATTCAAGGGGAGAAAATTCAGATGCAACCAGTATTTTCCTGGCCATCAGATCTTCCCAGAGAATTATTTTTTTTAGTAAATCACTCTTTCTTTCTTCTTTTTTTCCCCCCAGTCTGATCAGCTCATGAGTCACCCAGAAGTAGACCAGGTGTTGCATACAGTCGCTTCTTTCATTGCCTGCCAAGACCAAAGTTACAGACTTTGTGGAAATGGACTTCTGTGTTTCATTTCAGTTTTGACTCTTTGATACTGATTAGAACTGCTCAGCCTCTACTGCCAACTTACATGTACCAAGGAGGAAAGGCTTACAGATCTCCTTTTGTCTCATGCTGTTGGTTTTGCTTGTGTGGTGCTTGTAAATGTCTTTCTGAGGTGCAAACTTAGAGCAAGCAGAGAGATCACGCTAGCTTCAGAGGAAAGGTAGCCACCTCTCAGGAAGACCATGACAGCTGTGGTGCCACTCTTGCCTTTCTCATGAACAGAAGGCAACCACGGGAAAGTGTGAAGTAGCTCTTTATTGGATTCACAGGACTATTTCTCTGCTTCTGGAATTTAATGTTTGTCCATTTAGAAGTGCTGCTTTGCTGGGCGACACCAGCATTGCGTAGCAGAATTTGTGCCCTGCTTTACTACAGGAGTCTTACAAGTGACTTTGCCCAAGTGGAAACAGGCGAGCTGCCTTGCACCTTTTTAGGTGATTGAAAGGAAGGACAAGAAAATCCTATAAAAGTGAAGCAGTATAAACTGTAAACCTGGTAAAGTGGAAATCAATGAAGCAGCCAGAAAGTGCCATTACAGTTGGCTTAGTGTAAGTTTTCACATATCAAGAGTAACAGCAAGGGATCAATTTGCTTGTCCCCATAGGCGAAATGAGGGCAAACAGCGTGAAGGTTTCCTACAGGGGCAGGCTGTCTGTTGCCACTCTTAGAATCTGGGGAATGTATGTGTGTGCCATCTTCATATACGAATGGCAAAGCTGCAGCTTCAGTAGAAGTGAGCAGCTGGGGTTCAGTCCTGAGGAGTGGACACCTCTGCTCTGCTCTTTAGCTGAGAGGACTAAACTTCTGAGCTGGACCAAAAGAAAATGCAACATGTGCTTTTTCCTGAGGTCCTCTCAGCACAGATTTCCACTCTCTCCCGAATCCTGCAGCATATCTTCTTGAGACACCTGAAGTGTTAGGGCCACTGCATCACCTATGGGGGCACCTCCTTCCCCATGTGCTCCTGCTCCTCTCCAGCAATTACTTCCATACCAGCAGTGGGTCACACACCAGGAGTCTGTCTAGTTGAGTAGCCAATTATGAGTGCCTACGGGTTGTTAAAGGTCAAGGCAGATTAACAGAAATGCTCCTCAGTATACTTTTGCAACCCTCTACAGCTTAAGGAAACTGGATAGGATACATGTGAATGACTGACCTTCCACAGTGCCCCTCTGGTCTCTGTACCACACAGCTTTATGTGTATGCCTGGTTCATGCTTATTACTTCTGGGTTTCTGCTTGACTGAGCAACAGACCACATTTGCAGATGTTGGAAACTACTTCTAGAATGTGTTTAAAAAAAAAATACATGTTTTTTGTCATTTCTTCCTTGGCATTATTTATGTAATTCCTTTTTTCTTTTTCACTGTGAATTAGATTTTCATATGTAAATGCATTTTCTGTATGCCTCCAGAGAAATCTACCTTTTGCTTTCTTGGTTTATAACACATTCTTTGCTTGGGCTGATCTATCAATCTTAAGACTTCTGTAGTTCTTACTGCCACCAGTTAATGCCGTAAGACTAAGAGCATAAAGTAGCTGCTTGTTTGTGCTTACTGTACATGCAAAGCACCACCATATGAGAAGCCCCCAAGGGAGGTGTTAATTAAAACTAGTCCATCCCTTCATTCCCAGTGCCCATCTTTGTTAAATAAAGCACAGTGAAAACTCAAAGGTTCCTGGTCCCTGGAGAAAGATGGTGCTACCAGATTGTGAAAAGGTATCGCTGAGCATAGGGAGTGCTCAGAGTCCTGGTGAGACAATTCAGAAAATTCAGGAGAAAGGTCATCATCTTTGGCTTTTCCTTATAATCCAGCAACCTTTAGTGGTTTCCCAAGTAGAACAAAGTCTGTGTAGTCCTCTCTGAGTCCATAAAAGAGTTTATTTTCATCACTTACAATGGGAATCTTTTCCCCAGTGCAGACAACTTTGGAAACTTTACACTTGTGGTGCAGGATCCTTGCTGGCCGTGGAAGGGCTTCTGACTCCACATGTCCAGTCGTTATGGAGGGAAAGATGACACTCAGATTGCACACTCTGGGGAGCTCAGCCTCGTTCTGGAGGGAGCAGCAATAACATAATGATCTAGATTCTTTTTTCCCTTCAAGACTCTTACAGCTTTCAATAGAGAACTGGAGAATGAAGAAATTTTCTGCTTCTACTTTTTTTCCCCACCTTTGCTAGTGCTGTGTGAGCTGCTGGTGTTTAGCTGAAACTCCCTGTTAGGGTCTTGGTGAAAAGACTGATGTTTTCTAACTTGATGAGGATAGCAGGAAACAACAATGCAAGGATGCCTGAGTTAGGTTCCTGCCTGCTTAACTCTGGTTCATGCATTCAGGACTTTTCTTCTCTTGTGTCCATTTTTATCCCCTTTGCAATCAAGCCTCTCTTCTGGGTTGCAACACTCTTCTCTTGCACATCAGGGAAGGTGGGATCTCCTGCATATTTCTATTCAATTTGAAGGCTTAAATCTTAGCTGTATTTAACGTCAGTTAATTCTGTAAAAATTGAGGCCCATCATCCAGCAAATGTTTTTAGGGCTGTCTAGAGGACTTGCACTCATGAGAAGGACAGACTTTTAATAATAACAACCAAACACATCGTCTTCTGATGCAACATTTTTACAATGATTCTGATAAATCCCTAGTAACTCATTAATAAAGCAAGATCATCTGATTTCTGTACTGTTTCTCTAGGAATTCTTTTTCTCCTTGGGAGGAAAACAGAGGCATCATCCAGGGGATATTGGTAGGTTCATTTTGATGCAAAGAAAACTCCAATCTCCTTACAGCATATTAGGAAAATTAAAGAAAACAAAGCCACCCACTCAGACTGTGCTGTGCACTGAGTTTATGAACCCTTCAGGCAATCCTGCAGCAGCTGTTTACTCCTGTTGACCAGTCCTCTCTTTGACAGCCTGACAAGTTCTTTCAAGTCAATTCCACTGGTCTCTGCTGTTGCGCCAGTTCTACTGAACAACTATATGGCTGCCCTCTGGGCCTGGGGCAGATTAGATTGTAGGTAAGTGAGCTACATCAGCCATCAGGGTAATTAAATTGCTGAGGTGTGGGTTCATCACTACAGAGGTCAGGGGGCAGTCTGCTCCACTCTGTTCAATCTTTCACTCTACCAGACAAATCCAGCCTTGGCCTCATTCTACTGCCCTACACTGGTCTGATTTTTTGAAGCTAGTGGAGATCCCATTGCTGTAAAGGAACAGGAGAGCAGGATGCCATGAAATAATGGGAGAGATTCATGTGATGTACTGCCTGGAATCATAGTGAATACCAAGTGCTGCTGGAGAGAATGTGTGAGTCCCATGTGCTCAGAGCTGCAGTGGGATGAAGTAGATGGTGCCATAACACCCTACTGCTTCTCTGATCGGGTTTTCAAGCAACCTGCTGCTGCCATGAACCACCAAGTTTAAGCTGCTGAGAATCTAGCTTTTTTTGTTCTATGTCTTTGTTTCTAAAGTCTGAAAAGACCCACAATCCAAATCAATGGCATCAAAATGAGTCCTGAGGCAGGTTCCAACAAATGAGAGAAAGGGTCAGACTGCTGGGTTCCTTGGGGTCTCCAGCTGTTAAACTGCCGAGGCATCAGAGCAAATCGTAAGGCATGCTAGAACACTGTCTTATCAGATCAACACTACACGTGTACGACTAGGCAGTCTCCTGACAATTCTTGTGGTTTCATCTCATCGTCTACTCAGGTCTCTTTAGCAATGTTATTTTTTTCAGGTAGGACCAGGTATTGGCTAGAGTAAAGCATCTGAGAATTTTCAAGTAGGAGCTAGACTTGCCCTAACAAATTACTTTGTTTTCTCTTTTTGGTTGATAATTTTAACAGGCAAAATTCAAATACCATATTTATTCCTCCCCAGGGGATCCTGTGAGGTGCTGAGCACCACCTATAGTTTGTGGAACATTTTCAGCGATCCTTGAATTTGTTTGGAAGAAAAGATGACAGCAGAGCTGAGAGTACTTACTTAAGCCTGAATTTCTGAAGTGACCAGCAATACTAGTCGTCTCTGTTATTAAAAGACTTTCTGTCTTGGCCTCTAAAGGGCTAGTTTTTAGAATGCGCTTATCTTTAGGGCAGATGGGAAAAGCCATGGACTGTTAGTGGCATAGGTCTCCTGTAGTGGCAGCTGGGTAAGAGTAGAAAAGTATCAGAATTTGCTCAACGCCTAGCAAACGCTTCTTGTTGCCATTCACCACGTTTCCAAGTGCAATCAGCATCACTGAGCTCCATGACTTTGCTTGAAAAATCTACCTGCTGTTTTTGGCCCCAGAGATGCTAGCTTTGCTGCCCTGCAAATTTGGCTATTGCTGTCTCGAGCTGGACATATTAAAATAGCAGACTCTGGTGGCAACTTGACAAAAATCAGCAGTGCTAGAGACCAAAATCAGGTATTCTGGCTCTTGGTCCCACATCCTAGTCACTGGGAATGCCAACTATAATTATGTTTTACTGGCAGTGTATATCTATATCTTTTCAATACCGAATCAGGATGTTGTGCTCTAGCCCAGCATCAGCAGTCACATATCCTCCAAAGCAGATGTGAATCTTGTTAGGAGGAAAGAGCCACAGCTCATAAAAATGTATAGGAAATCTCAAACACTCATCACTTACCAACTTCTTGCACTGAATTGATTCTACTTCTAGACTGCTGATTTGTGGCTGACTCTATTCCAGCCATATCCATTTCTCTAAGCTCCCTGCTTGAAACAAAACTGAAGCACCATGGTCTGCAACTCTTCAGGGTTTTGAGGCAATGTTTGCATGTTGTAAGTGTAGACTTCTAGCTTAAGAGTGGAATAGTCAGTGCACGCAAGATGTAAGCATACCTCCTTTGTGTGAAAACAAGAAATATCCACGTAAGGAATTAAATTTGCAGGGTGTTTTCCATGCTAGGCTGTCCCATCCATTCTTTATCAGCAGACATATTAAAATGGCAAGAAGGTCTGCCTAGTGGCATCATATTGTCCATCTTATTACCCAGGAGTCCTAGAATGTTTTACTATGGCAAGATATTTCTGAATCTCCATTGAATCTGTAATCTTAATGTCATCTGTGGCTGTAATGGCAGAAATGTCTCCTGTATCCATGCAACAATGTGAGACAGATTTTTATAACTTTCCTGGGTATTGTGGAAAGCAGCTGAAATATCTGAGAACCAGAACAGCCAGAGTCTTATTTAATTATAGAACTGCGATGCAGTAACGCCACAGCTACTTGCTGTCCTCACAAAGTATGATCTGCTGATCAGTTTAGAGAGGCCCAAGACACACTTGTAGTCTTCCGGAAGAGACTTCAGTCCCCTCAGTTAGATCATCACAAGCAAAAGAATATATCTAAGAAGCCTGCAGGTGTAGAGGTGAGGGGTTGAGGTGCCCTGATTCAGGTCAGCAGCTACAGTGCATCTTTCTCTCTTATGCTAGCAAAGCACGTATGGGAGGCTCTTGACTACTGTTGTCACCTCTTGCTTCCTTCGCAAGGATTTGTGCTTCAGCCACGCCAAATGCCAGATTAATTATTTGCGGAATCCGGTGCTAAATGGAGAAGGGTTGGGGGGAAGAGGTCAGGAACAATAATTTTCTAAATGTTCTTTAAATCAATTACTGTCTGTGCTTACCATGCACATTAAAAGAGGAGTTAAAATCCATAGTGCCTTGCTCTGCCATTTTAAGCATTTGTTGCTAGTCATTATCAATTCCTCGGCATGCAGCCCTTACAGCAGAAGCACGTTTTTCTCTGGAGCTGACATTAGCAGTGTTTTACTGGGCTGGCAAAATGCAGTGAGCTACTCTGTTCCCTGGGAGACTGGCTGTTTTCCATTTATTTCACTGCTCTGGAAACAGGCCTAGCTGTAATGGCATAACGTATCTTAAAAGAAGGAAATTACTAATTCAAGTCAGTGAGCATATTTTCATTTTAAAAGAGTAACAAATTAAATAAACTCTCCGCATTTTGCATTTGAGACCTCAGTGTTTCATCTGCTGTAATCTAATTCACCATTCATTTCCTGCACATTCATTTTATCCCATTATCTGAGATTTCCTTTGCTTTTAATCCTGTGTTTGGAAGAGATGTAAAGTTACAGCAGAGAATAGATGAATAAATGGTAAATAAAGGAACAAATACACCATAATATAGCTTGATGTACTCCCAATCCATCTGCTTATCACAGCTGAATCCTTAAAGTTTGGTGCAACTTTTCTGTCTCAAGTTGATGAAAACTTCTTTAAAAATAGGCAAACTGGGGCCGCGTGTACAATCCACCAGGGACTTATCTGGTACAGGTAAAAAAACAAATGAAAGGACCACAGGGGCCTAAAGACTTTGAGGTGCATTTAACCAACCGCACTCAATGCCGTCTTACTTAGCACTAAAATATTTACCTGTCTAATTGGGGACAAATTGCTCTGCGATCAGAAGGTTTGGAATTCCAGGAGAATCAATCAGCCCTTCTCTTTTCTGGTCACTTTAGATGAACTGTAACCAGGAACGTACCTGGTTCACCTACCACATCCTTCCTACCACTGTCTCACCTGCCTCAGTTGTCTCCTATGTTTTGCCACAGGTAATTGTGGTGTTTAGCTGTTGTCTTCCTTGAAAGCTTCCCATCCATGGGAACAACTGGGAAAAATTGTTAACTTCTCTGCATTTTAGAAGAGCTTGATTGTTTTTCATCACAATGGAACCTGCAGGCCTGTGCAGGCTCCCTCTGAGCCTATGCTGGGGAAAGGTTAGATGAAATTTGAGCATCAGCATAGAGGATACAAGAGGAGCAGAGGCTCACCTGAAAAGTAGGAACTGATGAATGCTCAGTAAGGTTTTGCGCATGGCACCTCATCCTTCTCCGAGTGCAGTGTAATTTCCTCGCACGTTTGTGTGTTCAGCAGATGGCCAGAGCAGGAGTAGATGAAAAACAGCCAGTGTTCTGGATCTTCCCACTCTGACTTATTTGCAGTAACTACTTAGAGGCATATGCATGCAGATATACCTCAGGTTTGGCAACCGGAAACTGTTGATTGATGTACTTCAGGCAACAAATATTCCTCCTTTTAACGCTGTAACCAGATACAGCTTTGCAGTGCTCCTTCATCAATTATATAATTTCTATAATTGCGATGAAATAAACTGGTTTTGCCATGAACTCCAAAGGGACCTGTGGAAAGATAAGGAAACTAATAGAGCATTCCAAATCTATGAATTCCTTCTATATCAATATTACAATCAATATGCACACCCTTTGTGCCCCCTCCCCCCCCAATAAATGTGCTTCTAAAAAGTGTAAAAGTACCACAAACAGTTGAGTTTGGCCTGTTTTACACATGAAGAGGAGGAGCAGCAGCACTACAAGAAGGAGCAGAGTCAGCATCTGCAATGATCTTGTGCTTATGGATCACTCTGTGATGATCTTCTGCAGGGATAATTTCAGAGACAGCATGATGTTAGATCATGTCAATAACCCTGCTGTGAGCCAGCTCTGCTCGTTTATCACCATTCACACGCTTTTTTTTTTTCACTTGTTGTTGTGTTGAATATTGGAAATGCTTTAGGATAAGTCATTGTTGGATCATTTCTGTCTATTGGCCTGTGCTGGGGACCACTCTGAAACCATGGATATGCATTCTGTAGGGACCAGGCTGGCACAGCATTGCTGTGACCGGTGCTGAGTTGGGTTCAGTGTGGCCGCAACACCTTTCCCATCATGCTGGGATGGGGAAGAGTGTCCATCTGTCTTTCATGTTTTGTTTGGTTGTTTTTTTCCTGCAGTCTCACAAAAAAGGGCAAAGGCTGAACTTACAAGGTTCCTTTTGCCAAAAGAAGTTTCCTTCACAGGCAAGTGGTGGCGCAGCAGTGTCTGTCAGTTGTGTACTGTTTGTGCTGCACTTGTTCTGTGGAGGTAGACTGTTGTAGCTACTTGGCTCTATAATCTGATTTCATTTTTTCACCATCGCATTTAAAGACCTCTCTAAGGAACACACATTTTTGCTTTCCTACTCTTTACAAAAGTGTAGGAATATAGCGTCTTTCACACTAGTTTCAGTCTCCTTTCACAGAACACTTCAATAGTGTTATACAAGCTCAAGCATTGAGCACTTCCTCATATTTCTTTTACCATTAATATTTCCAGTTGTTGCTAGAGCCTAATTGTAACATTCTCTTTTAACCTGCAGGCTATGGTGAGCTGGCTGCAGGACACCAGCAGTTATTCAGTGTTAGGAAATAGGTCTGAAAAATAGAAATAGTTTCTTTCTTGGCAGATACTAGACATAGGCCAGGATACGTTTGCATTAGTAGTTGTCATATTGCATTAGGATCTGTGGTGATTAGATTTTCACTAATAGGAGCAGGGCAAATGTATTATGTAGTTAGACAATTAAACTTATTGTCAGACTGAGAGTGAAAGGATGGGGTAATGGAGAAACAGGGGCTAAGACAGGCTTTTCTTTGGAAGGAGCAAATGTGGAGAGGTCATGTTACAAGCAGCAGGAAGTTTAAACAGAGGTTAAGGTGGTTGATTGAGGAAATATCCAGACAGAACAGTGGAAATCATGGATGCAGAGAAGGTTCTTTTGACGTGTTATGGGAGAGCGAGCAATCAACTTGCTTGTGAAGCACCGGTAGATAATTTGAGCTGGCTAGGGCAGGCAGAGTGATGCCACAGGATCTTGTGTTGGAGTAGGTGAGAGGCTGAGCTACAAAAGGCAAGAGAAATTTGAGAAATAATTATGGATAAGTGACTTAGAGGAGATTTGGTCCTCATTTAGTACAGTTTCAGTGAATCCATGTTTACCAAGAAAGCCTATTAAAACAAAAATCTAAAATTTTTGAGGCTGTTTGTTATAACTGTGTATGTAATGTCTTGCAGTTGTCAGTATTGTTTCCCACTTTCCTTGTTTTCAATTTTTTTCTTTCCTTTCCCTCACAACTATGAAAAGCTCCTTGAAATTAATGTAAAGACTTTAGCTGATTTTTAGTAGGCTATGGATAAGCCTTCTCTTACTGTCATGGCTGAATACTGATTTCTGAGCTGTTCTGGTTCCAGGCAGTATCTATAATAGCATGTTATTATTTGGAAAAACCATTATTTTAAGTACTTTCCAGAAAGTTTGGTATGAAAATACTCTATATTGTTTTGCTTCTTTTAATTGGAGGACTTTCCCACACTGTAATATGCCTGAGTAGGCCCATTCCATCACATTTTTCATTATATTTTAAAGTCACTTGAAGAGCTAATATTTAGTTATTGGGCTATTTTCCTTGATCTCCAGCCACAGAAATTTGTTTTTAAATAATGCTTGTCTTTCATTGCTGATGTGACTGATTCAGATTGGATTATTTCATTTGACCCAAACTAGGGCCGTGGTTTGAAGATCCAACCAATCTGTGGACAGCCCTTTTTTCGTTAATAGCACACTAATTGGCAGACCAATTAATCTGCTCATCTGTGAAGAGAAAATTTATAGCAATAAGTAGTTCTATTTCCAGAAGTCATTCTCTAAAGTAACATTACAGTGGCCTTGTTTACTTCATGCCCTGCAACACGATCCAGTGCTTCAACAGTAGCACAGGTCAATTAGTGGACAAATTAAGCAATTATTAGTCACTAACAAGGGTGACTGGCATCATTACCCTTCCTGTTTACCAGCAAACTGTTATTTTAATACAAAGATCAACAAATAAATTAGGGCATCTGTTGTATTGCCATGTCTGCCTTGAAGTAAATGATATTAAATGGGCTTTGGTTGCTGCCAAATTCTTAACCCTGGCCTAATGAGATACACTGATATGCCTCTTGCTGATTATAGAAGCTGTAAAATTTAGTTTGTATTGATTTATTAACAGTAAGACCAAGTTCTTTGCAATGGTATTTTTTTAATAGTCTGATATCCGTCTTTTTACTTTAAACATTATTGATCCAGAGACGATTGGGTTCCCTCAAAGACAAAGCTATTTGCTAATCGTATTGATTATTTGGATACTTACCATAATTTTATGGTGACGTTTGTACATGTAGATGTATGTTCTCATCTGACGCTTCTCTTGTGTTGCTCAGAACTGCTTTTACTTCCAGGTTAGACTTCTATGGGTCAGTTATTTTTAACTCTTGCTTTATATTTTTATCATGGGGAAAGACTTCTTTGGATCTAATTAACTGTCTCTTAAATAAAAAAAATAGAGTAAATCTCTTTGGATTGGGCAAACCTGTCTGCAGTAACCCCAACAGATTGTGGTACACTGAGAAAAGCTGCATGTCATTTGCCACCAAGGTGCTGGGTGTCCAAGGTCAATCTCTTCCCTTTAGTCTGGTGCGCCTGGTGCAAGAGTGAATCATGCAGAGCAGAGGCTCACTCATTACGTGTTTACACACAGCCTTCCACGTCATGGCATATTCTTGGTTAGGGAATAATAATTCCCTCTGTGAAGCTGGAAACTGTAGCTTCTAGTTGCCAAGATGCCTTGCCAAGCTCTGTGAGTGAGACTGCATCAATAACGGGAGCGAAAGAAGCAGAACATGGACAAGCCTCTTCCCTGGCGGAGTTAAAACCAGAGCAAAGCTCTGAGAGTTTGGATTCTTGTGTTACCTCCTGACTGAAATGCAGTCAAGTTATCCCGAAGTTATTTGTGGTATTTGTGGCTGCCACAAGTACGTGGTTGGTGCACTGCCAGATCTCATGGCAAAACTGTTCCACCAAAGTCTTTGGCAAAGTGATGATTGTGCAAGTAATGTGATATTTATGCTGCTTTTATTGTGGCTGCTTTGAAAGATCATACCTGACCTAGGATGAAGTATGTTTTGGGCACACTGATTTCTGAATAGTAAACTTTTCAGAGTATTTTTGAAGACACAAACCAATGTGATGTTTTGAGTCTAGTTGCAACTCCCTAAAAACGAGCATAGCGCCTTGAGAAGCCATAGACTAAGTGTGGGGTTGTATTCCTTTAAGCAGTTTTGAGCCCTCTGGGTGTGCATACTGTGGATTATGTTTTAGACACTGCCAGAAAACAGTTAGAGAAGCAGTTTGACAGAGCTAAGCCTTTTATGTTTGCATACAGTTAGGAAACCTGGTTATTCAGGATCCAACTGTGTCCCTGTTGTTTCTTCATGTTCTTGCTGTTGTATAATGAATAAAATACACAACATGAGCCAAAAAGCAGATCGATGTTTGGTTTCCTTCTTTGGGAGGAGGTAATTGCAGAAACATTTCCTGAGCAATATAATTATGTATATGCTAATTTGCCTCAAATTCAGGTTTAGTCTCTTCTCAAATGGAAGACCTGGTTACAGAAAGGGACTTTCTATTCTTCAGGATTAGTCATTAATAGATGAAAAAATTGCTGATGTTTAGAGTCAATTATACTCTGATCATCTTAGACATTTCAGAAGCCTCATTTTTCCCCATGCACCTCACCAAATTAGAATTCATTCCAACAGCAGCATCCGTTCAGATTTGTTGGTATTTGAAATACAAAATGGGCCTTAGGAAACAGGCTGAATGAAGGAGCTGTACAGAATGTGAGATTTTGGTCCCATCTTTAATGTATGTTTCAGTCAAACTATAAAGAAGTGTGTTTAACCTGGCATGTACCTGGGTTTTAGTTTGTTTTCAAGATTATGATTGGATCACAAAATATCAGGTCTAAAGTCAGCTTTTTTTGAAGTCAGCTAGTTAGCCCATGCCATCTCGTCTATGCTGAATTGTTGCTTGTTATATCTATTTCCTAGGGCTTTGCCCTGTCCAGCATTAAACGTTTCTGATGACAGGATTCCACTCTTCCCCTGGAGAGACAATTCCACAGTCTACTAGAGCTTGCCATTAGTGAAATTTTACTGATGATCAGCCTTAATTTTTCTCTGCTTAATTTTATCCTGTTACTAGAGTGTAGTGATTGATTTATTCTGAGGAAATTCAGTAAATGGTTCCTGCTTCACAGGATGGACTTTACAATAAATAGCAAATTGTCATGACCTATCTGTGGGGTGTCCTGAGATTACACAGGAACTCAATTTATCTCGACATTCATTCTCTGGAAGCTATTTCTGTCAGTACCAACTCAGTGGAGGAATAAGCAGTGAATTTAACTGCCAGACTGCCTGCCTCCTGCCCCAGCACTGGGCTTGGAGCAAGGAGATGTTGAGTTGCTCTCTGAGCACAAGGCCTAGAGGCAGTATCTCCTGTGGGGTCTGGTGCTGTGACTGTGCCCGAAGGAAGGGCATTTAAGATCTGGTTCCCTTGTCACTTGCTTCGGTTCTACATTAAAGGAGCTTCACTGACCAAGGGGAGTTACTCCTGGCTCTTATGGGTGTAGAGTCAGTGAAGAATCTGACCTTACAAATTCCAGTCTACCAATTCCACAGTTTCCCTGTGCCTGGTACAGAGCTTATGTAACTCTCCCAATTTTAGTCAGGCATTTTATATCTCTTTATACATGCAAATAATCTGAACTCTGTGTTCATATGCCAAGGGTAGGTCTGGGCATATGCTCAACCAGATTTGAGGTGCCTCAGCTTAACATATTGCCCCTCATGAGCTGAGATGCAGTACGTACCCATGTATGTATGCTGAGTATGTAAGGTGCTATAGGCTTAAACTAGTAGCTTTTACTTCATTTCACCCGTTAAGAGGAGGAATGTTTTGTTATTGTGGCTGAGGAGCAGTAACTTCTCCCTTGTGGAAACTTGACTGCCTCCGATAATGCATCCATATTATACTTGCATTATGAGGACGAACTAAGCTATTTATCCTTAATGTTCTTATTTTTGGAGGTTTTAGAAGGTGTCAGGTGCTGTGCTTCTGCAAGTAGTTTCTTCTGTTGGAAGCAGGAACAGTGCCAGGAACCAAAAGGAATGATCCTTCTCACCTTTTCTGTGTGAGATTTCAAACAGATACCTGGAAATCATTGATGACAAACTTCCTTCTTCAAACTCTTCCTTCATTTTTCTCAGGTATAATTGACTTCCTTGTGAGCCAACATCCCATTGCAAAAGTATTGAGAGATCACCTGGTCTTCAAGATTGCACCCATGCTCAATCCTGATGGAGTATACCTAGGAAATTACAGGTATGGTGTGGAGTATGAATCTGTGTATTGTTATATCTACCTTACACACCCTGCACTGTTTTGCCACTGACTCTTACATGGCTTGTTTCAATGAATTCCTTTTAAACTGGAGGTTCTTATGTGGCTGGAGGCTTCCTGAAGTACTCATGGAGGAAGGGGGCTCAATGGTAAATTTGCTTGCTTCAGAGGACAGAGAGCAACTCTAAGACAGCAGGGTATCTGTTCCGCACACCTCCTCTAGGCATGGGAGTTAGTCAGCTTAGAGTTAGACCTTAGCTGTGTTTTTATAAATGTATTCGTTATGCTGCTCATCAGCCTTTATGTAAATGTGTCAGTCAATCACAATTCCCTTCAGCTACCCAGATCATCCATTAAAGTCACAAATTTCAGTCTATTATTGTACTGTAATAGATAGAGATACATGGAATGGAATAATCATTCCATCCTATGCTAATTTTCTTCATTTTAGTATTTGAATTACTACTTTACCACCTCCTCTGTTAAAGTATTCAGATAATCTTTTGTTTTCCCTAAAATTGTTTGCCCTTAATGCATTTATTTACAAAATAAGCATGCTGCTGGAGGTGATAATGAAAAGCGGTTGATTAGTTGATGATTTGTTTGTGGGGGCAATTACATGTTCCACATACTTCTCTGGAGAAGCCCCTGAGAAATGTAATATACTGTATGTGGGTTTGCTTACAGCTCAACACTAAATAACACAATACACTTGGTAGCCAGGCTACCTTGAGCTTTGATCTAATTAGGAATTGCGTTGCTAAGCAGAATAAGAGTAGGTTGTTGTGTGGATGAGGAGACCACTGAGGAAGAAGCTAGAAGTTGCAGAAAATGATGATGCTGGCCATTCTTTGTTTTGATATGTGCTGCTTGGACCTCTTGTGTTTTGCCACTTGCTAAACTGATATAGCAGGGAGTTGCGTAGTTGATTTCAACAGTGCTTCATGTTTTATAAGTGAAACTTGGGAGGACACACAGGCTCCTTCCAGCCGCATTGATGCTCTTAACTCTTGGCAAGTCCAAAACCAAAGAGTGATTTTTCCAGTAGTGGTGTCCGACAGCACTAGGAATTTATCATAATGGTTATATCGCCTTACAGGAACAAAGCCTTAAAATCTGACACTACGTTGCTTTACTCTGTTCCAGGTACCCTGCACATAAGAAAGTCCAGTTGCAATTAAGTAGTTTTCGTGTTCCTCCATAAATTCACTTGCCCTGTAGGTTTTTCTCCTGCTCTCTGATTTATACTTTTTGAAAGATGTGCAGTACAGATGTACATATGGCTCACAATTTGAAAAGCCTTTTGGGAACCCAGGTATTATGAAAGGGCACATGAATTCTGGAATTGCTGAGCTTGATGGTATGCTATTGTTTTAGCTTTTCATGATATGGAGAATTTCCAGCCCTTCTGAACTAAACAGACTTTTAATGAGGTAGTTGGAAAAGCATTTGATTTTCTTGCAGTTCTTCACTTTATTTACAAATGGACTAATGTAACTAATAACTTACAAATGAGGGTAATAAGCAAAATGCTACCTATTGTCTTGAGAAGACTATTAAAAAGCCTAGTAATGTGCCGGTGTTGTAGTTAACTAGTGCTGAGTGAATAATTTACAGCAAACACTTTATTTCCTGCTCATACAAAATCCACAAGCATATCACAATTTATTTGCTTCAATTTAATGGATGAATTTTAAAAAAATCTCTAGGGATCAATTACTAGTATTTGAAAATTTAACTCTGAGTCTTCACTGTGATTGGCTAGATAAGTCGGTTCCATTTCTTTTGGTTTTTGCTCAGATTAGCACATAAATAGGATTTTCAGAAGTCTTCCACGTAGTGTGGTATAACACATCTATTAGCTGGGGACAATCCCCCTCCTTTTGCAAACAAGGTCTGTGGTGCCATATGCAACAAGAGCAGTTTTAGGCATTTGAACTTCTACTTCCTGTTATCTCCCTCTTTTTCAAAGCAATAGCGAGTGACTATTTCTTTGGTTCATTGAAGGTTCACATTCAGAGCTATGCAGGCCAGGATAATGAAATGGGTAATTAAACCTCATGCTTGAGCTTGTAAATTGATCTCTTGCCAGTGTAAGAGGTTGTTTTGTTTTTTTTTTTACCCCACCAGCACACAGCTTTGAACAATTGGGAACATATACTATCAGATGCACTTCATGGTCCTCTTGAAACACCAGGCACACTGGGCACCATTAAAAGCCTCGGTGTGTCAGCAGTTCTCATAGGAGGGATGGGATATACTAGTTCTGCTGTGATCAAAACAGGAATCAACCACTCATTTACCCAGGATGATACGGTAGCAGTTGGCTAACAGGATTCTTTTCATTGTCACTTTTGAGTATACAGGACTTTCATCAAGGGTGTTGGTCCCGTGCTCTTTTCTAAAATACTTGTTCCTTTGCTCTGAGTGCTTGTGAACTGAAGTTTAAGAATTTAAGCCAAAACTGCAACAATAATGCCAAGAATTGTCTATTACCTATAAACTGTTATTCATTCTCAAGAGAACAAACCAAATGGGTTGTGACTCTAAAGGGACTTTCTTGTGGTGAAATGTTGATAACAAGCAACAAGTGAATTTAAGATCACAGCTATGAAACACAAATGCTCATGGCCCAGAGGCATCTGTGAGGAGGGTTGTTTATATGCTGCATGTACATTCAGGTGGCTCTAAAAGAAATGATCATGGAAATGAACACCATTGCCCAGTGTATCAGGACACATGGAAACAGGGAACTAAACCTCACCGATTTACTCAAGTATGTGCAAGAGTTTAAGAAGTATTTGTGGACCCACACGGTTAGGAATGAAAAGACAAGGTGCCTTACGTGATTTAAAGGGGTGGTTAATCATCCCCTCTAATTTAGAATGTTTGAAGGTCTACGCATAATTTTTAAAATTATTTCTTAAAAATAAATGGACAAATTCGCAATTTGATTGCAATCTTAGAGCATATATCTTTTAATAGAAAGTGAACTAGTACAGTTTTATCTCTTAATAGCTATTACTTATGGACAAAACCCAAGAGAGCTGGTGAAATTACCTCTACCAGGCTATTTCCAGTGAAATTTCTGACTGTTTAGAAGGCACAACATTTAATTTATGCTTTCACCTGTTTCTTTCTGAAAAGAGCTCAGAAATGAAAAATCACAGGCAAACAACACTACAATATATCAGAGCTGGCTGGGAACAAGTGGTGGAGGGGTTAGGTGCAAGGAAGTGGAGCCCTCAGGGCGCAAATCCACCTGCAAACCCAAGTACCGCATAGCTAATTGGGAGTGCTCCTGCTGGCAGTGCTAGCTCTTGTTTGCTAGCATCGTCCGCTTCTGTGAAGATGACTACTACACTGCACTCTTTATTCAGTGGAGAAACCCTTCATAGTCCTTTTCTTGCCACACGAGTACAGCCAGCTCTTTCTAACATACAGGATGATGATGGGTACCTGCTGTGTGCTGGGGTTAGAGATGCAGGGTCCTTCCCAAAACAGGAAGACGGGCTTCGTTCCTTTCTTGAGATCTTTAAAGCCTGGTATTACCATACTTACAAGTGTAACTGGCTTTGCAGCATGCGTAGAGGGCTTGTTAATTAAGTTGTCCAGAAAGATGCCATTGGTTGAAGTGAGTATTCAGCGTAATTTATCTTCTGTTCTGGCTGGTAACTTGTCTTTAGCTGTCACCTGAATTGGAAGACCCTTTTGCTGGGGATGGTGCAAACTTCATCTTGGGGACTTGATCTTTGTGAAAGAACATGGCACTATATATATATATATATATCTGTGAGTTTCTCCATAACACTAATCTCACCCTCTCTGGGTTAAACTGTGAAACAGTTTCAGGAAATAAAGAAAAACCTGTGCTGGGAAGAGAGATTTCTTGACTTTTTCTATTTGTGGTATAGCATTATCATCTTCTAAACCTATTATCATCCCCAGGGAGGTGGGGTTAGGCTAAGAAAAAAAAAGTATACTTGATTTAAAAGTCGTGCATCCCCAGGCTGGGCCTGAACTTTCCTTTATCAAGAGCTTGTTCTTAAACTGGCATTCTGCTGCTGAATGCCAAAATGTGTCCCTGCAGGCGAGATGACTGTACCACACTGTCTTAGATTAGTTCCAATTCATCAGTCTCACCTTCCAGAGATGAAACTCTATACTGGCTCTGAAAGGGATGTGTTCCTTAGTCTGGGCAGCTTTTCACTGAGGTATCCTAGAAATGCCACGGCAAGGCAGTTGAAATATCTGACTGTTCTCTCCGGACTTTGTTGCATGACCCAGTAAGGCTTCCTGTTCCTTGCCATTTCTGTGTTGCCTTCAGCTGTGACAGTATTAGCCTTCAGTAAATTAAAACCATGAATTAGCTGTTACGTTCTGAAGTGTCATCACTACAACATCTTTTGAGCTTGATTGCTGGTACTGCAAGACTTTGTGTGAACAGGGAGAAGAGGGCACACACTGGTTCTAATCCTTTCTTGTTTCACTGTCAGGAACAGTATGTTTGAAATCAACACAATCTTTACTGCTTGCTTGTGTGAGATATTAACAAAGCAATTTGTTGAATGGAAAGGAGTTCAGTTCTACTCAGACTGGAAAGCCAACTTCACCATAATCATTGTCAGAGTCCATAGTGCAGTGAAAGCTGTGTTGGGACAAAACGTTTTGGACAAATGCTGTAATTTTGCCTGAGAAATACAGTTTTGTAAGGACTGAAATGGTTTGTGGAAGTGAGTAGAATTTGGACAGTTGTTCCAAGTGAAAAAAATGGAGCTGGAAGGCTTGAGAAACATTTAAAGTTATTCATAACAGTGTTTTATAAGGGACAATCTTCTCTTGTTTTTGTTTGTTAATGGCATGTTTTTTTAAGATGCCTCTTGAAAAGTTTGAAATACAAACAGAAGACTAGGCGTTGGATCAGATGAAATATTTAGGGTTTATCCTGAATAGCTTTTGTGGACTTCAATTCTGTGACTAGAAGTAGTCGAAAGTTCAACATTCATGTTCACGTGTAATTTATGAGGTGTCTTATGACAGCAAAAACATATGTGGGCTTTATCCCAATTATTTTAGCTCTAAATCAGAGCTCTGTGTTGCAACACTGAGGACTGCTGATTTGGGTAATACCGCTTTGGGAGATGTACCTGCATACATACACACGTATATGTATGTTCACAGTGACTGGATATGTTATGTGCTTCTTACTATCACTTGTCCAGTTGTGAGATGTGGCTACTCACATACTTTCAATTGCATAACACCTTGATTATTTTTCATGTATTTTTCTGGTGGAGAAGGCTTTTCTCTTAGCTTCATTTAATGCATGTGAAATTCATGCATTGCCTTGAATTGAAAAAACAGAGTATCCATCTCGGATGACAAGATGAAGCTCTCAATGGAGTTTATTTTTCCTAATTAGGCGTTTGTCATTGTGTATTCTATATAACAATGTATAAGTAAACAATCGTGGACCTTTTGAATAAATTTATTGGTTTTATTTATGGTACTGGGCATAAAAAAATCCATAATTACCAGGTAGAGCCACAATATAACTGGTATTTAATGACAATTACTTTTTGTTACCATAGAAATGAGTCCAAAGTAGTTACCTATAATTTCTCATTCCCAAACCTCACACATGTTGTATTACAGTATTACCATAGTAATTGCCTATTAGTCATCATAAAATAAGCGGTTACCTAAAAGATATCAGAATAGTGTGAAATTTCTCATCTCCTTCAAAACTTGCAGCACATGCTGCTTCTCACCTTCCTTTAGTGGGATTCTTGCCTGAATGACAAGAATGTCCGTTGTACCTTAACTTAAGGGAAGAAGGGATGTGATTGAGAGAGAATTGCACTCTAAAAATGTGCCAAGTCAGGAAAACAATGTTCCGTCTCCTGAAAATATAGAACTATTTCTTATGATTGAAAAAAAAAGGGGGTTTTTTCAATCCCACAAAATGGAGGCTTGTTCCTTGCCATGAATTTCCTATTTATTTTTTTTCCAATTCAGTTGTGACCAAGGCAGAGGCTATACTTGTTAGGGGGTCTGTGAGAACAGCCATGCTGTGTCAGACCTAAGGAGCTCAGTATCTGCTAACACAGTAGTGGCCAGTGCCACTCTCCTTGTAAGAGCAGGAGATGCTCGTAAGATGCTTTCCCATGAGTAGTTTCCCAGCTTGCAGTGATTTTTGTTTTGGACACTTTCTGAACTCAGGGGATCTCTGCTCAGTAACATGTAGTGGGTTTGTCTCCCTCATACTTGTCCCATTTGCCTGGATGGCAAAAATTGGTTCTCTGACTCCTCCCTGGCCTGAGGTTGTTCAGCTCTGTCCCCAGTGCAAGCAAAACCACCCACTTCAGCCTGCTGTGAGCTTCACGGACTTCTCCTCAGTGGCCCCTCTTGTACCTTGTCTGTCTTGTTAATTTAGATTGCATATTATTGTGGCCAGTGAGTCTCTCTGTGCTGACCTAGATCACATTTAGTATCAGCTGGGGTTTGGAGACTCACGTGGTGGCAAATGATGTGTTCTCCTTAGTAGCCTGGGACTACGGGAGATGCAGGCTGTAGCTGTTGAGTGTGTTAGAGATGCCCTGGTAGAGCTGTGGCAACTGAGCTGCTCTTCTCCCCTTCTAATGTAAAAATTTGGAATCCAGGGTGGTTTTTCAATGCTTCAGTGTCCTTTGACAGCCTGTTGGATTAAAAACATAGCTGTGGTCAGCACCAACCACCCTGATAATGGAGAAAAAGCAAACAGAAAGAGACCTGCCACAGTTAGGGAATGGCCATTTCCTTGTATCGCCTTCTCCCGTGTGGCTGGGGGAGAGGGTGAGGCATGGCAGAAGCTTTCTTCTCTCCCAGCTCCTGTCCCTGAGGACGGATCAGGAATTTTCTGTGCTGTCTTCCGCCATGTCCTGTGTGTGGTTGCGTCCGTTTTGCTCATGCAGTGTGCCAGGCTGTGGACCTGGAAAGCGAAGTCTGAGGTGGAGCTGAAGCTGTGACAGCAGGTCTGGGCAGCAGCAGTGGAAAAGGCCAGGGAGGAGAGCGAGCAGCAAAGGTTTTTTCTGGCCCTTACATCCCCTTGGCTCATAGTGTTGCCATTCCTTTCCTGCTTGGAAGTTTTCTTTCCACTGTGGCTTTTATTGCCCACAGAGAGTGTGATCATAAGATGGTTACGGTGGTTGCTGTTTTGCTCACCATTACTTAAAAACACTTGTTGTCATTCTTTATCTTAAAACAAATACTAGGTTTGCAAAATGTTCCTATCTACTGCCATTGAAAATGCTCTTTATATTGATGTGGTAACTGCTCATTTAAACCATATTACAACTCCTGAGTATTTTCTAGATGCTATTGATGTGACAAATTCTCTTGCACGGAGGACTGCACCAATCAATAGAGTCAGTATATGTGCTTTAACAACAAAGCCACATGCCTTGGGGTGCTAGTTGAATCTGAACCTTTTAGTACCATTAAACAAAGCTGTATTTATTTTGCTTTTGGTGCAGGAAAAAAAAATCTGAACCCACCGTAATTTAATCAGCTTGTTGGAAGGGTTTGAAGGCTGCATTATGGGAGCATTTTCACATGTGATGAATACGTAACCAGTGTCAGAGCTGCTATTTTGTTGTTGTAAGCGAACCCTTCTCTTTTAGTTAGATTGATCTGGGACTACAGAGTAGCCTTTTATTTTTAGGCAAGCAGGGAGAGAAGTCATAACGAGAAATATTGAAATTGTAGCTTTTTTATATCTACCATTATTCAACTGAGAATGAGACATGATGTCCTTAAAGAGATAGGGCTATTTTTTTTCCATTTAATTAGCACCATTTGTGATTACTACCACAAAATATATCCCAGTCAAGCGAATCAAAGTTTTGTACCCAAGTGCCATTTATGTTTGTGAGTTGCTGTAGGAGCCTATGTTTGGCCTTCGCTGACTTGATTTTTTGCATGGTTTTGTCTTCTAGAATGTATTTGTAATTAATAGAGGTCTTAATGTCAGTTTGTTGAAATATTTGTTTCCTTTCCTCCCCTCCTGAAGAGCTGATCTTAGGTCGGAATAATCCCATTGGGGTTTCTTAGCTGTACTTTCAGTTAAGTAACTAAATGGATTGGCTTTCTTGTCTTCCCCCCCTCCCCCCGCCTTTTTAAAGTATGGCTTGTATTTCTGGTGATTCGAGTACTTGTTCATAGCAGCAGACAAAGGACCAAAGTCCCCAGTGGGGTTTTTTTGTTTGTCTTCTGTTTTGTTTGGGGAGAGGAGGGGGGAGTTGTGTGTGGTTTTTGTTTTTTTTTTTTTTTTTTTTTTTCTGCAAATGGTTCAGTAAACTTCAGATAATTTGCTGTAGAACTTTGTTTTGGTTTATCCATCTGCAATTTAGTTATAATTAAGTCTTATACATTTAAAATTAGCTGTGGAGGTACTTTTTTTTTTTTATTTCTGCAAATGGTTCAGTAAACTTCAGCTAATTTGCTGTAGAACTTTGTTTTGGTTTATCCATCTGCAATTTAGTTATAATTAAGTCTTATACATTTAAAATTAGCTGTGGAGGTACGTTTAT
>NW_010387678.1:30612-36511 GCF_000710305.1 Buceros rhinoceros silvestris
TAGGGAAAAAAAAAACATGTTGCATTTCTTGGCTTTGAGAACCTATGTAGGTACCAAGGAGTATTGTTTAGAAAAACATCTCTAAACACACCCATGCAATCAAAGCAGTGCTTTATTGTTGGTTTTGCAAGTAAGAAGGGAGAAACACTGGGTTTTGTCTAACGTCACAACAAGCAGAGCTCTACTTCTAGAACAGTGGTCGCCAGGCCAAGATTCATGGCATTTAAGGAGTTGATAGAAAAGACTGGAGGGCTGCTCCAAAACGCTATTTGCCAGACACAGGAAGTTATGGCTGTGACACAACCCATGAAATATGCCGTGTACTCAAAAGTATCATCTGCTGGTACAGTTTATTGAGCTATTTCCAGCAACAGGTGCAAGATATGCCTGTAACTGGCTTTTTTTTATCAATGGTCTTCAGGCAGCTGCCTGCTTACATGGCACATCTTGTTAGCTTTGAACATGCATTGCACCTAGCTGCAAATGCACCAAAGCGATCCTCGTACCCTAGCAGTTGCTGTAAGGATGTTGTATCCAAGTGCCCTGAAAGGGGGAAGGTGTCAGCGCAGTAGTAATGGACAGGAGAGGTGTCTGTAGGGCATTTATTCTACGAGGAGATGGTCTGTGGTACGGAAAGTGTTTGTTTAGTTGTCAGCAATGGGGACCATCCAGATTCCAATTCCCAAGGCTTTGTCTCCTCCCTTCCTGCAGATGAAATTAGTGATACTGATGCTTTGCTGAAGGTGTAGTTCAGGGAAGTGTTCAGAAGAGTCTCTTACAATGAGGACTGTGACTCAGGAATATGTGTTGATTCTCTGTGGGCTTCCTTCCCCTCCTTACTTTGCCCCCTGTTTAGTTTTCCCTCCTTAATGCAATTATTGGCCCAAACAAAAGGTGTGCTTCCTTGCAGAAGTCAAGAGCAGCCAAAGCTTAGCGTGAACTGTGCTGCCTTTTGTGTTAGATTTGCCTTGCCAGCAGCTTCACAGAGTTGTCGGCTCATTGGAGAGCAAATCCTAGAACCTGGTGTTGACAAGTTTGAGCTCAACTCCAACCCAGCTTGTATCCTCCTGCCCTGGGATGGAAGAGCTTTATCCAGCCCTGTGGGCACTCAGGAGGCTGTACCACTCAGGAGGATGCAACCGACGCTGTAAACGGGGATTCAAGCTGTCCTTGTGCTATCAGTCACTGAGCAGAGCTGTTCCCTAACTAAACTCCTCCATTATTCCCGATCTTTGGGAATTACTTTAGAAAAGATTTCTCTGTCCTGACTCCTGGCTGACATGGAGTTACCGTAGTACTCTCCTGACTTCCTGGAGGAGAGGTGGCTCTGGGGAGACCTTATACCAGCCTTTCAATACTTAAAAGGAGCCTATAAGAAAGGTGAGGACAATCTTTTTAGCAGGACCTGTTGCAACAGCACTGGTGATAGCTTTAAACTAAAAGAGGGGAGGTTCAGACCTAGGTGTAAGGAAGAAATTTTTTCCCATGAGGGTGGTGAGACACTGGCCCAGGTTGACCAGACAGGTGGTAGAAGCTCCATCCCTGGGACCATTCCAGGTCAGGTTGGACGGGGCTCTGAGCAACCTGATCTAGTTGAAGATGTCCCTGCTTACTGAGGAAGGTTGGACTAAATCAGCTTTAAAGGTCCTTTCCAAGCCAAAACGTTCTCTGACTCTCAAGAAGAACCAAGACCTTCTTGTCTGTTTGTCCAGGGGCTTGTATTTTAGCTTTACAGGTTTCACTTCAGTGCTGATTCATACCAGCAGGGTTTGTCTTTGCAACAATAAAGCGAAAAATGGAAACTACAAGTCAAGAGGAGAAATATTTTCCTTAACTGTAGGAATGATGAATTAGAGGTCAAATTAACGAGAGCACCTATTGTTGCTTCTAGGTGAACAACCTAAAGAGCGAGCACAAGGAAGGTGGTGTGCTGCTCTCTGTGAGCATAGGAAGGCTCGGTGTGATTAGTGTGTATCTTTTCCAATGTAAATAACATTCTTTTCCCCACTCCCTCCTCCCCAGTTTAGCCACATCTGACCTAGATCTGCAGATTCACAGCTGTTGGGGAAGGAAACTGAGGTATTAATTCTTTGTGAAGAGCTTTTGGCACAGAGATACTGAGATTTCTGAAGTTGCACCCATTTATACAAGACCACCAGCAACCAGTGACCACTCCCCATGGTCAATGCAAGAGTCCCCTTCCCTTGACTCCCTTGGAGTCAAGTTTTGTCATCTTATATAAGTGGCAGCTCAGTGCTCACCTTCAGTTCACTGGGGAAGAATTTATCACCTATCAACAGAAAAACCCTGTCTTCCTGTTCCAGCAGCCTCAGGGGGGAGGGGGGAGCTGGAAGGGAATCCCATCCAAGTTATTAGGAAAACAATAGTAGCCTAAGGGAATGTTTGTTTAAGTTGGGGGGTTGTTGTTTTCTTTTCCAGGGTGACAGCTGTTCTTTTTTTCCCTTTCTTGTTTTTTTAAATTGCAGCACTTAAAATGATGGCAGCTTGCTGTATAATTCTATAATATCAGTCCTAAGGGCAGTGTCATGTAACATGAAAACAATCCTGAGACAAACCTAAATAATAAACATCCATTATCTAAACCAATATTGTATTAATAAAAGAGAATTTAAATAATCTGAGGATGTACATCACTTCTGGGGAGGGTAAAGGCCAACACCTGCCCAAAGTTCCTACTTGCATGTCTCGGTCAGTGTGTCTCCCAGACATAATAATCTCTTCATGACTTAGAGCCTTGTTTTCACTCTGCAGTAAAGTATCTCTCACTGGTTCAGAGTTGTGATATTTCCTCTTCTCTATTTGGAGAAGATCCCTTTTTTCTTGTGTAAATTCTCATAAGTGAACTCTCCCACAAGAAACATGGCCAATGTGGGTTTTCAGGAGCTTCCAAAGCGTTGAGCTGTTGAAAACAAGTTCTGGTGCTCATTTGAAAAATGTAGCTTGTGGTGCAAAGGAAGTTTTATTCAGCTAACTAGTACACGAACCTTTTCTGCTAAAGCAGAGACAGGTTGGAGACTGCTGTGTCACAGCTGCTTTAAGCTCAGGAGAGCACATGCTGCCACCCAAAGGGGTAGTTCAGTTCTGTTTTCCCTCCTGGCTGTGCATCTCTTTGTGCCAGGACTGGTGCTTGTGTGGCAGTGCTGTGAGCCAGAAAAGGGACCAGTCCTGCAGAAAACCAGCGTGAAGAAAGTCTTCACGTGGTGTGGCAGGTACACACAGGCTGACTGTTTGCACAGAGCTGGCACAAAGGCTGGGGGCTGCACGAACACCTGATCAGGTCGACCTCCTAGGGCTATCTGGTGTCTCTGAGTCTAGTCCACTGCCTGTCCCTGCTTGCTAATTTAAATGACCACAGCTCATGCTGGACCAGGGTATAGAAGGAGCCCTGCAGGAGAACCTGATCTCACACTGGTCCTCCTTGGAGCAGCAGGTAGTGCAGTCGGAGGCTCTCCCCTCTCTGAGTGTATCTCCCAGGATTGAGTGAGCCCTCAGCCCCTAGATGGTGACACTTTTGGTACCCTTAAAGTGGGAGATTCTCCTTGGTATGAGTGAGGGTGTACACATTGTAGTTCATCTTCCTTAAAGAAGTTAGTATTCAGGAATCTGTGCAGTAATATATTCCCAACAGACATCCGATCCTGTAACTAATCTGGTCAGTCGGAGTGTCAGGCAAATTTGATTACAGTAAATCCCGTTTCCAGAGAGCTGCTGCTGTCTGTTTTGTGGGTGCTGCTGCCATACATGGCTCCCCGAGCAGCCAAAAAATAAGACCAAGACAGGAGTGAGAAATGAGCAGAGGGCGATCCCTTTTTACTGGCAGCTTGGTGGTAGATGAGATTTAAGCAATTTTGAAGTGAGACTCCAAGATCTAGGTGGTGGTTGTAATTATCCCTGGGATCTTGGCAATGACAGTGTTAATCAGTGATTTCCTGGATGCAACCACACCTATCTGATCTCTTTCTTAGGGTTGTTATTTGCTAACAGCAGCAAATGATTGTTTGTACTACCTGGCACCAAACTGGGTGACTCAGCATGTCCATTCAGGAAAACAGGGGGGTTATGGTGTGAAAGCTGGAAACGAGCTGTTTCCATGCAACTGTTATACCCCATTATGTACACATGGTGAAAAACTGTCCACTAAATCCTTTTCTCTCTCCGCTCCCTATACATACAGAAGCCATCATAGATGTGCTGACACAGCAGAGGAAGCAGTTAATCTCAGAACAGATGATTCCTCTGCTGCCCCTGGCACCAGACAGAGGGGGGATGTCAGGGTAGTCTGGGAGGTGGTAGATGTTGACAGCTGATTGACAGCTGATGGCTTTGCCTGTTTGGTGCCTAAGAGCTGGAGGAAGAACATTCTGCCAACATGAAGGAGTTGGGATCAGAAAAGGGATGTGACATTTCTGGACACACAGTGTCGAGCCACAAAAACATTAGCCATCTCTGCCAGTGTGAGTGGGGCGGGTATTCTGCCTCTTCTCCTCCTCCCGGGCTGGAAAGGGTGTATGTTAATAGAAGTATATGCGACTTAACATGCAGCTACTCAGTGTTAACCTGGATCCCCAGGGAAGAGGAGTGCTTATTTCAGGTTGCGCAGATCATAAACCTGCTGCCTTGTGCAGTGCGTGTGCTCTGAATGCTAATGCTCTCGCTCACTTTTCTTTACTGACATGGCCATTGAGCTGATGAATTGTATAGATTATACAATGATAATGGATGGGGAAGGGGAATTTCATCTGTCTCTTTAACCAAAATATGAACGGTAAATCCTGCCTGCTTGCAGAGAACAGCTGGATTTCTAACAATAATGGAATGCTGTTGGGGAGGGGGATTAGGCGCCCCCTCCCTTTCATCACTGCCATTCAGGCGTCCAAATGCTTGCAAAGGGGCTGGAGCTTTCCGACACCCTGAGGCTAATGCAGGAGTTATCTTGGGAGTCTGCCAGCTCTGGATCTAGGAAAAGCCTGAACCCCTCTGTTGGTGCCTCTGCACCATGCCCGGGGGAAAAAAGGGAGACAGAGGCCTTGCATTTGTTTCTCCAAGTAACAGCTGGGTGAGAGAAGGGGGTTTTCTTGCCAACAAGACCACTCTGTTCATAGAGTGGCCTGAGCTATGATCTGATCCTTTGCAGAGCAGCAAGTAAGCTGCACTGTGGAAGGGCTTACGTGAGGTTAAGTGTATCTTTGGCACTCTCAAGAGCTGAAAGGAGGATGTCACAGAAAGGGTGCAAAGCTTCTCAGGCTTGCCATATTTTGTATTATTTATAATGGATTTTGTATTTTAATTTTAATTGAAATAGGTTACAAGGGAGCATGAAAGTTCAGATGATTGACTGTGCATTGACACTGCAGTGTTGACCAGAAGCCAGAATCTTGTTCTGCTAGGTGCTGTACAAGTACACCATAAATGATCCTCCCTTTCCCAAAGTGCTTTCAGAACTGAAAGAGTGTGGCACAGCGGGTGGACAAGGCAATCAAGCAAGCTGTTATAGCAGGGGAAGACAGAGTACTAGATATAATAGGATGAATAGTGGTAGATTTTTTCTTTTTTATGTTTTCTTTTTTTTTCCCCACCCTCTCTGGTTGGTGGCAGGAAACACAATAGCTAACTATACGATCAGGCTGAATAACCTTCCTGTGTCAACTGATAGTAGGACTACTCTAAACTTGGTGAACCCAGGGAAGGAGCTGTTCTCCTATTCTTTACTTCTTGGGCAAAACTGTGGAGCTCTACTCAACTCCCAGTTTAAGCATCATTTAAATTCTAGCACTTGGATTTCCCTTATTCTATTGCAGCTGAGTAGTATTACAGTTCTATCATTTTACATCTGGATTAAATTGTCATTTTGTGCATCTAGAGATAGATTGGTTCAGCA